>NC_091236.1:18639645-18794645 GCF_040958095.1 Procambarus clarkii
TTTCCTTCCTGTCCTCTCTCCCCCTTCATCCCATACTTATCTGTCCCCCCCCTCTTCATTTGACCCCACACCCCTCGCCCTAGTATCCTTTGAGACCCTGTTATCTACCTCACAATTCCTTACACCCATGAAAAAGCTTCCCCTACAGGCAGACACTCACCAAGGAGTC
Source organism: Procambarus clarkii (assembly GCF_040958095.1). Taxonomy (NCBI): domain Eukaryota; kingdom Metazoa; phylum Arthropoda; class Malacostraca; order Decapoda; family Cambaridae; genus Procambarus; species Procambarus clarkii. The sequence continues at coordinate 18,639,815 of NC_091236.1, forward strand.
GATATGAGGAGGGACAGAAGAAAGTGAGCCTCAGGGCAATGTACACTAACATAGATGGAAATACAAATAAATCAAATGAACTTGGAGAATGGGTACTAGAAGAAAACCCAGACATAATAGCACTCACAGAAACAAAGCTAACGAAAACCATAACAAATGCAGTATTCCCACAGGACTATTATGTTGTGAGGAAAGAGAGAGAAGGAAGAGGTTGTGGTGGTGTGGCTCTGCCAGTAAAAAAATGCTGCCATTTTGAGAAGATAGTTATTCAGGGCTGTGAAGGTTTCAGTGACTACATAACAAGTACCATAACAACTGGAGGACAAAAAATTATAGTCCTAGTCATATATAATCAACCACTGAATGACACAAGGCCCAGACAGAAATATGATAGAAACAACATGGCCACTATTAACATAATAGAGATAATAGAGAGAGCAGCTTCTGTTGCTAGTAGGAATGGTTCTGGTCTACCATGGGAGACATTAACCACGGGAAGATGTATTGGGAGAACAGAGACCCGCATGGAGGACCAGACACATGGAGAGCTAAGCTGCTGGACGTGGCAACAAGAAACGTTCTAAGCCAGCATATCAAGGAACCAACAAGGATGAGAGGGGAAGATGAACCAGCCATGCTCGATCTGATATTTACCCTAAATGAGTGGGACATAAGGGAAGGAATGATGGAAGTACCCTTGGGAATGAGTGATCACAGTGTATTGATCTTTGAGTACCTGGTAGAGCTAGGACTTATCTCTCCAAAAAAAGAACTAGAAAACAAAAGGCTGCAAGACCAAAAGGGCAATTATGAGGCGATGAGAAGTTTCCTAAGGGAAATACCTTGAGACACAGACCTCATAGCTAAGTCTGTACAGGATATGCCGGCCTATGTCACCCAAAAGTGTCAAGAGGCAGTAAACAGGTTTATCCCGGCCCCAAAGGAAAAATCCGACAAGCAAACGAAGAATCAATTGATTAATAGGGCATGTATGGAAGCAAAAGACCTGAACACAAAGGCATGGAGGAGTTTCTTGAATAACAGAACACAAGAAAGCAGAGAGATATCGACATACCAGAGATCCAGGAATGAGTATGTTAGTGTGAGAAGAGAAGCAGAGAAAAATTAGGAAAATGATATAGCAAATAAAGCCAAGACCGAACCAAAGCTACTCCACAGTCACATCAGGAGGAAAACGACAGTGAAAGAACAGGTAAGGAAACTTAGAACAGGCGAGGACAGGTATACAGAGAATGACAAAGAGGTGTGCGAAGAACTCAACAAGAGGCTCCAGCAGGTCTTCATAATAGAACAAGGTGAGGTCACTGCGCTAGGAGAAGGGAAAGTAAACCAGGTGGCCTTGGAAGGGTTCGAAATTACGAGAGATGAGGTCAAGAGACACCTGGTCTGGATGCGAGGAAAGCTGTTGGTCCAGACAGGATCTCACCATGGGTACTAAAAAAGTGTGCAGAGGCACTTTGCTTGCCACTCTCCATAGTGTATAATAGGTCACTGGAGACGGGAGACCTACCAGAAATATGGAAGACGGCGAATGTGGTCCCAATATACGAAAAGAGTGACAGATAAGAGGCACTGAACTACAGGCCAGTGTCCGTGACTTGTATACCATGCAAGGTGATGGAGAAAATCGTGAGAAAAAAAAACGAGTAACACATCTGGAGAAAAGGGACTTCGTGACAAATCGCCAACATGGGTTCAGGGAGTTAAAAACTTGCCTGACAGGCTTAATAGAATTCTATGACCAGGTGAGAAAGATTAAGCAAGAAAGAGAAGGCTGGGCGGACTGCATTTTCTTGGAATGTCGGAAAGTCTCATGAGCTGGAGAGACATGCAGTAGTAGCTGGTAAGGCGCACCAGTAGATTAGGGAGTGCCTAAGCAATAGGAAGCAAGGAGTTACGGTGAGGGGCGAGACCTCAGATTGGCGTGAAATCACCAGTGGAGTCCCACATGGGCTCTGTACTTGGTCCTATCCTATTTCTGATATACGTAAATGATTTCCTCCAAAAAAGCTCCAAAAAAAACAGTATATAGGCAAGACAACAACATCTCTTTCTAGGCGTTTAACGATGCATAAGCAACAGGGCTCCATTAAGGAACATATAATCTCTTCCCACAACCAAACCATCGCCAGAGAAATCCTAGTAAACAACACAGAAATCATCGATAGATACAGCGATAGCAGGCAGCTTGACGTTTGCGAGGCACTACACATCAAGAAGTCAACACCAGCAATCAACAGCCAATTATTGCACAACTATATTCTACCCACCTCAAGACTCCGCTCCAATATAGAAGCATCAAGAAATATGGACCAATAGGCTTTCTACAAACACTTCTATTCAATATCCATTGTTTCGTGTTCTGTCTTGTGTTGATGAAATTAATACCCTATTAATACTCTTGTTCTGTCTTGTGTTGATGAAATTAATACCCTATTAATACCACATCTTGTTCTGTCTTGTGTTAATGCCACATCACCCCTTCCACCTCACTCAAATGTAGATATAAAATCGGAGATGCGTAAGTTCTATTCAGTTGTATATTTGTGAACTAAAGTCTTTGAAAATGTAATAAGTTTTACGAAACGCGCTCGTGTCGCGTCAGACTAGAAATAAAAATGAATTTTGGAGAATTGATTTTTGATTTACCTCCAACAGTGAAACGAAATGTACGAAAGATTGAGAAAATTCGTGTTAGAATTATTAATCTTACTTTTTCGGTCATATTTAATAATATATGTCTACAGGAAAGACTGTTACCAAAATATACTAATATATATATATATATATATATATATATATATATATATATATATATATATATATATATATATATATATATATATATATATATATATATATATATATATATATATATATATATATATATATATATATATATATATATATATATATATTAGTATATTTTGGTAGCAGTCTTTCCTGTAGACATATATTATTAAATATGACCGAAAAAGTAAGATTAATAATTCTAACACGAATTTTCTCAATCTTTCGTACATTACGCTTCACTGTTGGAGGTAAATCAAAAATCACTTCTCCAAAATTCATTTTTATTTCTAGTCTGACGCGACACGGGCGCGTTTCGTAAAACTTATTACATTTTCAAAGACTTCACAAATACACAACTGATTAGAACTTACGTCTCTCTGATATTATATCTACATTTGAGTGAGGTGGGAAGGATGATGTGGCATTAACACAAGACAGAACAGGGGATATTAATAGGGTATTAAAAGTATCAACACAAGACAGAACAGAAACAATGGGTATTGAATAGAAGTGTTTGTAGAAAGCCTATTGGTCCATATTTCTTGATGCTTCTATATTGGAGCGGAGTCTTGAGGTGGGTAGAATATAGTTGTGCAATAATTGGCTGTTGATTGCTGGTGTTGACTTCTTGATGTGTAGTGCCTCGCAAACGTCAAGCCGCCTGCTATCGCTGTATCTATCGATGATTTCTGTGTTGTTTACTAGGATTTCTCTGGCGATGGTTTGGTTATGGGAAGAGATGGGAAGCTGCCTTTTCTAGATGTAACAGTCATGGAAAAGGGCGGAGGTTTCCACACTGCAGTCTACACTAAGGAAACAAACATAGGAATGTGCCTAAATGCCAACAGCGACTGCCCCGACAGGTACAAGAGGAGTGTTGTTAACGCATACGTCGACCGTGCTCTCAGCCACAGCTCAGAATGGAAGCAAGTCGACGAAGAACTCTGTAGGGTAAGGCAGGTTCTAGTCAATAACGGCTTCTCCAATGGTTTCATCGAAGACATCATAAGAAGGAAAGTGAAAAGCCATGCAACCTCTGAAGAGACAACTAACACAACACCTATACCCCCTATTAGACTATTTTACAGGAACTTCTTTCCCACAGCTCATAAAACGGAGGAAAGGGTCCTGAAAGATATTGTTAATAGAAACGTTATCCCTACAGACAAAAATCAGAGGATACAACTGACGATTTACTATAAAACCAGAAAAACGGCCAGCCTACTCATGAGAAACTCTCCAGACACAAAACAGAACGCTTTAAAAGAAACTAACGTCGTCTATGCCTTCAAATGCCCACTTGGGGACTGTAAGCTCCAAAAAACCCAGTATATAGGCAAGACAACAACATCTCTTTCTAGGCGTTTAACGATGCATAAGCAACAGGGCTCCATTAAGGAACATATAATCTCTTCCCATAACCAAACCATCGCCAGAGAAATCCTAGTAAACAACACAGAAATCATCGATAGATACAGCGATAGCAGGCGGCTTGACGTTTGCGAGGCACTACACATCAAGAAGTCAACACCAGCAATCAACAGCCAATTATTGCACAACTATATTCTACCCACCTCAAGACTCCGCTCCAATATAGAAGCATCAAGAAATATGGACCAATAGGCTTTCTACAAACACTTCTATTCAATACCCATTGTTTCTGTTCTGTCTTGTGTTGATACTTTTAATACCCTATTAATATCCCCTGTTCTGTCTTGTGTTAATGCCACATCATCCTTCCCACCTCACTCAAATGTAGATATAATATCAGAGAGACGTAAGTTCTAATCAGTTGTGTACTTGTGAAGTCTTTGAAAATGTAATAAGTTTTACGAAACGCGCCCGTGTCGCGTCAGACTAGAAATAAAAATGAATTTTGGAGAAGTGATTTTTGATTTACCTCCAACAGTGAAGCGTAATGTACGAAAGATTGAGAAAATTCGTGTTAGAATTATTAATCTTACTTTTTCGGTCATATTTAATAATATATATATATATATATATATATATATATATATATATATATATATATATATATATATATATATATATATATATATATATATATAACTTTTTAGACACTCAACCCACCAGGAGACTCGAACACTGGCCAACAAGGTGGCAGTTGCATGCTGTATCCACTACGCTATACTTCAAAGCCATAAAGAGAGGTAGGAATTCTGGGGTATTTAACCAACCAGAAATTCCAATCCTCTCCCAGGCGATGAGACAGTGTGGGACCTCGGATGCTCTTTCATCGGTTCCTGTTATATGGGAAAACTCAGTGCCAAATGCTTAATGCACAGACTACCCTATTCCAGTAGCTGAAGTTTATAACTTTTTAGACACTCAACCCACCAGGAGACTCGAACACTGGCCAACAAGGTGGCAGTTGCATGCTGTATCCACTACGCTATACTTCAAAGCCATAAAGAGAGGTAGGAATTCTGGGGTATTTAACCAACCAGAAATTCCAATCCTCTCCCAGGCGATGAGATAGTGTGGGACCTCGGATGCTCTTTCATCGGTTCCTGTTATATGGGAAAACTCAGTGCCAAATGCTTAATGCACAGACTACCCTATTCCAGTAGCTGAAGTTTATAACTTTTTAGACACTCAACCCACCAGGAGACTCGAACACTGGCCAACAAGGTGGCAGTTGCATGCTGTATCCACTACGCTATACTTCAAAGCCATAAAGAGAGGTAGGAATTCTGGGGTATTTAACCAACCAGAAATTCCAATCCTCTCCCAGGCGATGAGATAGTGTGGGACCTCGGATGCTCTTTCATCGGTTCCTGTTATATGGGAAAACTCAGTGCCAAATGCTTAATGCACAGACTACCCTATTCCAGTAGCTGAAGTTTATAACTTTTTAGACACTCAACCCACCAGGAGACTCGAACACTGGCCAACAAGGTGGCAGTTGCATGCTGTATCCACTACGCTATACTTCAAAGCCATAAAGAGAGGTAGGATTCTGGGGTGTTGAGTGTCTAAAAAGTTATAAACTTCAGCTACTGGAATAGGGTAGTCTGTGCATTAAGCATTTGGCACTGAGTTTTCCCATATAACAGGAACCGATGAAAGAGCATCCGAGGTCCCACACTATCTCATCGCCTGGGAGAGGATTGGAATTTCTGGTTGGTTAAATACCCCAGAATTCCTACCTCTCTTTATGGCTTTGAAGTATAGCGTAGTGGATACAGCATGCAACTGCCACCTTGTTGGCCAGTGTTCGAGTCTCCTGGTGGGTTGAGTGTCTAAAAAGTTATAAACTTCAGCTACTGGAATAGGGTAGTCTGTGCATTAAGCATTTGGCACTGAGTTTTCCCATATAACAGGAACCGATGAAAGAGCATCCGAGGTCCCACACTATCTCATCGCCTGGGAGAGGATTGGAATTTCTGGTTGGTTAAATACCCCAGAATTCCTACCTCTCTTTATGGCTTTGAAGTATAGCGTAGTGGATACAGCATGCAACTGCCACCTTGTTGGCCAGTGTTCGAGTCTCCTGGTGGGTTGAGTGTCTAAAAAGTTATAAACTTCAGCTACTGGAATAGGGTAGTCTGTGCATTAAGCATTTGGCACTGAGTTTTCCCATATAACAGGAACCGATGAAAGAGCATCCGAGGTCCCACACTATCTCATCGCCTGGGAGAGGATTGGAATTTCTGGTTGGTTAAATACCCCAGAATTCCTACCTCTCTTTATGGCTTTGAAGTATAGCGTAGTGGATACAGCATGCAACTGCCACCTTGTTGGCCAGTGTTCGAGTCTCCTGGTGGGTTGAGTGTCTAAAAAGTTATAAACTTCAGCTACTGGAATAGGGTAGTCTGTGCATTATATATATATATATATATATATATATATATATATATATATATATATATTTAAGAAGGAAATTCCTGTTTCACTTTTCCTCCGTGGTCTGACATTGTCACATTTTTAATCATGTGTTTATTTTCGTGATACACACACACACACATCTCTCTCTCTCTCTCTCTCTCTCTCTCTCTCTCTCTCTCTCTCTCTCTCTCTCTCTCTCTCTCTCTCTCTCTCTCTCTCTCTCTCTCTCTCTCTCTCTCTCTCTCTCTCTCTCTCTCTCTCTCTCTCTCTCTCTCTCTCTCTCTCTCTCTCTCTCTGTATATATATATATATATATATATATATATATATATATATATATATATATATATATATATATATATATATATATATATATATATATATATATATATATATATATATATATATATATATATATATATATATATTGAATATGACCGCATATTTTGTATTTACTATCTTCTGATTTAGGGCTTCTATCCCTCTAACTGTTTTCTTAGCATCAGGGCTTAGCTGAAAGAGGAGTTCTCCAAAGCTCATTTTCGTAATTTCAAGGTGAAGAAAGAAGTGAATTACTTGTGAAGTGCACAACGTTTCGAACCTCCATGGTTCATTTTCAAGTGCAAAGAATTTTCAGAACTGGTTGATTTGTACCCTCACTGGGTCAGGTGATAAGACAATAAAGGTAAAAACACGGGGGATACATAAGGGATAAATGGGGGATGAAGCACATAAGAACATAATGATAAAGGTAACTGCGGAAGGCCTATTGGCCCATACGAGGCAGCTTCTATCTACATACAAAGATTAATCAGGTGTAATTGGCCTGTTATGTTGAACAGTGTCTTCTGTGTTGGCATCGTTATGTTTTGGTCTTGTCCTTACTCTCATGGTGGGTAGAGTACATAGTTCCGTGTTTTGGGTGTTCATGGTAGGTTGTTCTATTCTTATGTAAATTGCTTCAAGAATTTGTAATCTTCTTGCATCTTGGGTTTTGTCTATTATACAGGTATTTTTGTTCAACATTTCACTTGTTAGGGTGATGCCATGGGCTTGTCTCATGTGATTCCTGGGGGCACCGGATTGAAGATGGCATGTCAAACGCCTCGTTAGCTTGGTCGACGTCATACCTATGTACTTACATTGAAGGTTACATCCTTTGTTGGGGCAAGTGTACATGTATACAACGCTTGACTGCTGTAGAGGGTTCTCCGTCGGCTTCGGGCTGTTTTTGATAAGGAGTTCGGAAGTCTTCTTGGTTTTGTAGAATATTATCAGGTTTATGTTTTGGTTAGGAGTAATGGTTTTTACTCCTTTACAGATTATTTCTTTAATTATTCTTTCCTCTTTTATATGTTCACTGTGCATGGTTGATTTGTAATATAATTTTATTGGAGGTATTGTGGTTCCTGTTCTAGGTTCAGGATTATACCATCGGTCCAAGTGTCTTCTTATAGCAGCGTTTATTTCCGCGTTACTATATCCGTTGTTCACCAATACCTGAGTTACTCTTTCAAACTCTCTACTCACGTAGAGAGTTTGAAAGCTTACCCACTGCTCCATTCAGAGTAGTGGGTAAGCGCTCGACGAATATTAGCATTGAGAACACTGGCTTTGTATCTTTGGGGGCACTCACTTCTACCGTTCAGGCATAATCCTATGTTGGTGGGCTTGGTATATACGTTGGTGCTTAAAGAGGTTCCTGTTTTCGTTATTAGTACATCCAAGAATGGCAGACTGTTATTTTCACTATTTTCATGTGTAAATCAGAGTACTGACTCGCTGTCTAGATGGCTTTTTAGATCAATTAGTTCATCTGAGTCTTTTACTATGTCGAATATGTCATCTACATAACGGCAATATACAGTTGGTTTTTGTCTGCTACTGAAGACTCTGGCTTCGATGGTTCCCATATAAAAATTTGCAAATAAAACTCCTAAGGGGGAGCCGATTGCTACTCCGTCTATTTGTTGATACGTGTTTCTTTGTGGACTGATGAAAGGGGCTTCCTTTGTACATGCTTCGAGAAGACTCTTCAGATGTGGCTCAGGTATGTCTAATTTGGGGGTGCTCTCGTCTCTGTATACTCTGTCCAGTATCATTCCTATGGTTGTGTCGACTGGTACGTTGGTAAATAGGGATTCAACGTCCAGGGAAGTAATGATTCCATCGGGCTGAGTAGATTTGATTAATTCTAGGAAATCTGCTGATGATTGCAGACTATACTTGCTTAGAGTGTATGGAGTTAAGAGTTCGTTAAGTCTTTTTGCCAAGACTTAACGGGAAGGTACAAAGGAAGCCCCTTTCATCAGTCCACAAGGAGACATGTATCTACATGTCTCCTTGTAGACATACAAGGAGACTCCTTGTATGTCTACATACAAGGAGTACTCCTTGTACTCCTCTTGACATACCAGAAAACATTCTAAGGAAACTACTCCAAGCTTGTACTAAAGAGGCACCCTTCTTGAGCCCGGATGGGCACATGTATAAGCAAGTAGATGGGGTCGCCATGGGTTCTCCCCTAGGTGTCCTGTTTGCGAACTTCTACATGGGTACCATCGAACAAAAGGTCTTAGTCGACATGAACTTCAAACCGGCTATATACTGCAGGTATGTTGACGACATTTTTACACAGGTACCTGATGTCAAACATCAGCAGGAGCTGAAGGAGGCATTTGAGCGGAATTCTGTGTTGCGTTTCACCTACGAGATGGAGAAGGATGGGAAGCTGCTCTTTCTAGATGTAACAGTCATGGAAAGGAGTGGAGGTTTCCACACTACAGTCTACACTAAGGAAACAAACATAGGAATGTGCCTCAATGCCAACAGTGACTGCCCAGAAAGGTACAAGAGGAGTGTTGTTAACACTTATGTTGACCGTGCTCTCAGCCACAGCTCTGGATGGAAGCAAGTCAATGAAGAACTCTGTAGGGTAAGGCAGGTCCTAGTCAACAACGGCTTCTATTCCTCCAAATGCCCACTTGGGGACTGTAAGCCTCAAAGAACTCAGTATTTAGGCAAGAAAACAACATCTCTTTCCAGGCGATTAATGATGTATAAGCAACAGGGCTCCATTAAGGAACATATAATCTCTTTCCACAACCAGACCATCACCAGAGAAGTCTTAACAAAAAACACGGAAATCATCGATAGATACAGCGATAGCAGGCGGCTTCATATCTGCGAGGCACTACACATTAAGAAGTCAACACCAGCTATCAACAGCCAATGTATGCACAACTATATTCTACCCACTTAAAGACTCCGAACCAATATAGAAGCATCAAGAAATATGAGCCAATAGGCCCTTTGCAGTTACTTCCATTCTTCCCTTTAACTAACCCGATATTATACCCATTGTTTCGTGTTCTATCTTGTGTTGAAAGTTTCTTTTCACCTCATCCAAAACTGTTGTAACATATCACTTCACCCAAATGCATGTATAAAAATAAAAGCTGTTTAAACTCTGTTTAGTGTTTGCAGGTTATAGTTGTGTGGGTGTAAACTAAAGTCTTTGAAAATGTAATAAGTTATTATGAAACGCGTTTAAGTGTCGCGTCAGACTAGAAATAAAAATGAATTTTGGAGAATTGATTTTTCAATTACCATCGACAGTGAAAAGAAATGTACGAAATATTGAAAAAATTCGTGTTAGAATTATTAATCTTACTTTTTCGGTCATATTTAATAATATATGTCTACAGGAAAGACTGCTACCAAAATATACTAAAATATATTGGTGTATATTGGCAGCAGGTTTTCTTTTAAACATGCCTCATTGAATATGACCGCATATTCAGTATTAACTATCTTCTGATTTAGGGCTTCTATCCCTTTAACTATTTTTCTAGCATCAGGACTTAGCTGAAAGAGGTGTTCTCCAAAACTCATTTTCGTTATTTCAAGGTGAAGAAAAAAGTGAATTACACTTACCTTATTACACTATTACACTTATTTGTACAATTTGCACAAGGTTTCGAACCTCCATGGTTCATTCTCATGTGAAATAAAATTACAGGACTCGTTGATTTATACCCGTACGGGGTCAGGTGATAAAGGTAAAAACAAGGGGGATACATAATGGCTAAATGGGGGACGAAACACATAAGAACATAAGAATAAAGGTAACTGCAGAAAGCCCATCAGCCCATACGAGGCAGCTCCTATTATACAAAGATTAATCAGGTGTAATTGGCCTGTTATGTTGGACATTGTCTTCTGTTTTGGCATCGTTATGTTCTGATCTTGTCCTTACTCTCATGGTGGGTTATCTTGAGGTTATGTTGAGACGATTTCGTGGCTTTAGTGTCCCCGCGGCCCGGTCCTCGACCAGGCCTCCATCCCCAGGAAGTAGCCCGTGACTGCTGACTAACACCCAGGTTCCTATTTTACTGCTAGGTAACAGGGGCATAGGGTAAAAGAAACTCTGCCCATTGTTTCTCTCCGGCGACCCGGGATCGAACCCGGGACCACAGGGTAGCAAATCCAGTGTGCTGTCCGCTCGGCCGACCGGCTCCGAGTAGTACTCCGAGAGTACTCTACCACTCTGGGTAGAGTAAATAGTTCCATGATTTGGGTGTTCACAGTTATGTGGTATATATATTGTGACGGTAACGCGTTGGTGTTCGGCTGTTCAAAAGCTAGGGGTATGGCCTCGTCACATATAGAAACAAAAAATAGAAAATCTGGAACTTCGTCTGTGGTAAGGTAATGAGAAGACACACAAAACACAAGTAAATTTAACAATGAAATTTTAATTACGTTAGGAAAGCAAAACATGAATAAAATGGACATACAAATTCGTATAATAAAATCAATCAATCAAAATAGTAAGAATAATCAAATGACAAAATGAAAAGTTACGTTAAGACAAGTGAGTAATAACAAGTGAACAATATACAATCAAATAAGAGGTGCAGGAATATTGGCTTTAAGCTATCACCTCTCTTAGTACACGTAAGCCACGGCTTAGTCTACCAACGAGACGTGTTAACCTGATGAAAGCACTGGATATTCTGAGGACTGAGGTTGTGGTGGCCCCAGACATCAAGTAGTGTGGTGGGTGGAGTGCAGTTGCAACTGGACCCACAGCCAATCAGCGATGAGAAGGCGACAAGACAGGTAGTTTGGTGGTTCGAGGTGGAGCAGGTGTTCCTGGCTGCATACGTTTTGCTCTCTGGCAAACCTTGGAGATGTTGTCGTTGTTGGATATTTCCTCCATATTAGTTGTATAGGGATGTATGTATCGACGTATTTTGGAGGGAAGAGCAGGCTCAATCTCTTGAAGGAGATTATCGTCACAACTCTCCCCCGAAGCCTGCGGTTCTGGAAGAAGTACGTCGTTATGTGGTGGAGTAATAGATGGAGTCGCTTCTACTTCATAAACTCTGGAGAGGGCATCGGCTAAGATGTTGTCGGAATCTTGGTATAGTGTGTCTCCAGGTGGAATTTCTGCAGTTATCAAGCCCATAGTAGAAGACGTTGAGATGAGAAGTGGGCGTGCTGCAGGAGGTGTAGGGTGGTGTGGTCCGTGTTGATGGTGGACCGAGCACTTTTCAGGTGTGGAGTGAAGTGCTGGAGCTTCAGGATGATGAAGAGTAGCTCCTTGACAATTGTTCCGTAGTTCCTTGTAGCAGTAGTCGCTGACAGGTGTATTCTCCTCGCCTCGTTGCTGCATCACGACACCACCAACGTCGGTACCATTGGCGTCGACATGGAGGATGAAGGGCTTATCTGACGAGGTGAGAGTGGAATTAGAATATGGCAAAGGAGCACTATTAGGGTCCTGAAAATGGTTGGGATTATCAATATGGATTTTTGAATGAGAAAGCGTGGATTCCTTGTTGGTGCTTTCGGGAGGAGAAGCTGGGATGGTCTCACTGTGGATGTAGGGTTCTGTGAAGGTAGAGTAATGGATTAGGACAGTGGGAGGAGTACCATTATATTGCTTCAGGAGGTTGACGTGGCACAGCTGGGTCCTCCGCCGCCTATCTGGAGTCTCGATTACGTAGTTGTTGTTGCTTCTGCACTCTTTGACGCGGTAGGGTCCTGAAAATCTGTTTTGTAAAGGAGAACTTGGGATAGGAAGATATGCAAGTACAAAGTCTCCCGGCTTAAATTTTCTTACTTTGCTGGTCTGGTCGTAATGAGTCTTCATCCTCTCCTGGGCTTTCAATAGATTATCATGGGCAAAGCGGTGGACTCTCTGTAGAATGTGTTGAAGGTTTTGAAGAAACTGGGGCACATTCTGATGCTCACTGAAGGTGGCATCTCGGAGAGAGTCTTTGAAAGCCTTAAGGGGAGTACGGCACTTACGGCCGTAGAGCATCTCATAAGGAGATACTCCTAGGGACTCATTGGGAAGACTTCTGTAAATACACATTATAAGGTCGATTTGCTTATCCCAATCCTTAGAGGTTTCACTACAAAACTTTTTCAAGAGTGCTTTGATAGTCTGATGACTACGTTCAAGAGAACCCTGTGAAGCAGGATGATAGGGGCTGGACAATACCTGTTTGATGTTGAACTCCTCCAGTGTCCTTTTGAAGAGATCACTGGTGAAGTTGGTACCACAGTCGCTCTGAATCTCCCTGGGAAATCCGTATTGAGTGAAGATCTTCAATAGATGTTTTACAACCGTAGCAGCCGTGATGTTCTTCACTGGAACTGCTATGGGAAATCTGGTGGTAGGACACAGGATGGTTAAGATATAGGCATTACCTGAACTGGTCCGAGGTAAAGGACCAACACAGTCTATTATAAGTCTGTGGAAAGGTTCCGCAGGCACCTGTATGGGAATCAGTGGCGCTCTGGGAATGGAGATGTTCGGTTTGCCTGCCATCTGACATGTATGACACTGTTTTACGTACTGTTTGACGCTATTTACCATACCTGGCCAGTAGTAGTCTTGACGAATTCCATGGTAAGTCTTGTTAAATCCGTAGTGGGAGAATGCTCCGTGGGCCAGGTGTAGAATAGTGGGCCGCAGGCTGGTAGGAATCACAAGTTGTTCGATGTTGGCCCAATCGTCCTCCTCCTTCAGTTTACTGGGTCTATATCTGCGGTAGAGCAAGTCGTTCTCTAGGAAGAACCCAGGAATACTGTCGGGTTGAGTCTCAGCCTGGAAAAACAATGGTGTTAAAGTAAGATCTTCCCTCTGCAACTTACGGAACTCCAACTTGGTCAGATGCGGCGGATAGTTTCTGAGGGTCTTGAGGGACAGCGGTAGCAGTAGTCAGCTGGCCGTGGACGTGCGGCTTGTGCACGGGTGGTCACGAGAACCGGAGGAGAAACTTCATCATTCTCTTGAACCTCTGCTGGAACATACGCTAGTATAGGGTTAATTGGCACAGAGGTACACACCTGGGGTTTGTCCATGACGATCAGGTTGGTCGGTTGCAGGTCTTCTGCCAAGTCGTTGCCTAGGAGAAGTTGCACTCCAGGCATGGGAAAAGGCTTTTCCCTGACGGCGACTTGGACTTCTCCGTTAACGTAGGGACAATCCAGGTGGACTCTGGCGAGAGGGTATGGAGTGGTAGCAGTGAGGTCAGTGATGAAGACAGTTTCTCCAGTGTAGGCGATGTTGGGCACAGCCGACTTCAAGATGATCGATTGAAGAGCCGCTGTGTCCCTCAAGATCTTCAATTTGAAACGTCCCTCCGGATTTGAACCGTTGGCAGAGACAGTTCCAGTATACAGGTGGTTACTGAAAAGAGAAAGATCATTATCATTAACACCAACATTCATCACAGGCTTACCGGACTTAGGAGGAGTTGGTTTGGGTTTCTGTGGGTCAGTGGTTCCCTTGTATTGAGACTTACCACACTTGTCTATGGTATGTCCATAGAGTCTACAATACTTGCAGTACAATTGCGAGCCAGCTTGATCGGTGCTCACTTTCTCGTAACTGTACCACGACTTCTTACTGGAGGATGGTTCGGGTGTCAGCCGGTGGATGAGGCTGTAAGTGTCAGCCGACTTAGCACACTTCAGGTAGTCGGTTTCTTCTTTATCTGCTAAGTAGAGACGGACAGGAGGCGGCACACGCCTCAAGAATTCTTCAACTAGCATCAGGTTGACGAGTTCTGTAAAAGTAGAGACATGTGCTGCTTCCAGCCATTTCATAAAATATCTCCGTTTTGTGTTAGCAAACTCGAGGAAGGTAGTGGTACTTGCCTTCAGGTGGTCACGGAATTTCCTTCGATAACTTTCTGTGGAGAGGAGGTAGGCGTCCAACACTGCTTGTTTCAGAGTCTGGTAGTCATTCTCAGACGCCAGAGTACTGAGTGTGACTGCAGCTCTACCTGTAAGATGGACTCTGAGAAGTGTGGCCCATTGGTCGACAGGCCAACTGAGTTGATTAGCAAGGGTTTCAAGGGTGGTGAAAAACACATCAACTTCTGCTTCTACAAAGGATGGCATTAACTTACTTGCATGTGATATATTAAAACTGACGGGAAGATTGGCAGTAGCTTGCTGGCGTTGAGCGAGGTGTGAAGTTTCCAACGTGTATTCTCGTTGACGCCACTAGAGCCTGAGTCGCTTGTTGCTTGTCATGTTCGCGTTGAATCTCCAACTCGCGTTGTTTTGTTTCAAGCTGTACTCGCTCCCGCTCCTGGAGCATTGCAACCTCACGTTCCTGGAGGGCGAGTTCACGTTCCTTGAGGGCGATTTCTCGTTCGTGTTCTTCCTTCCTCAAGGCAGCCTCACGTTCTTGTTCTTCCCTTCGTATGGCAGCTGCTTCTCTTTGTTGTTCGAGGGCTTCCCTTTGCATGGCAGCCGCTTCCCTTTGCTGCTCGCGTTCAATCTTGGCCAGCTCTAGTTTGAGTTTCATCGTTGCCAAATCAGTTTTATCTGCAATATAGTAAGTTTCATGAGTTTCAGAGTCTATCTTACCTTGCTCTAAATAGTGATCCAGCAACATGTTGTGTATGTCATTTTTGTTGGCTTGGTAGGGAACTTCTAGTTGATACTAATGTGCAAGAGTTTGTAATTCAGTCCTCTTGGCACGACTTAAAGTCCCTATTGCACCTGCTTGGAGATGAAACATGGTGAAATTAGCAAATAAAATGTACAACGAATATACAGTTATAGTGAATGTCAGAAACAGGACAACGTGGCAACTGGTACCTATCCTGTGGGATCTTTAACAATTAAAGTTAAGTACAAGATGTTAAATGATTAATTTAAATCAAGGGCGCAGGAAATCTTGTACCCGGTACTCATGTGAGAGGATAAGGGCAAGAAAATCCTACTAACAAATGAAACAGAGTTTCGAAAAAAAATGAAACAGTTAATTGCCTCAAAAGTAAAATTGGTAGTCCAAGGATGTAGGCATACCTTGCAGAGTCTCTATAGGACATACGCAAGTTTTCCTACTGAAATTAATATGAAACTTACAGAATTAGCGAACTTTTGTGCTCTGAAAAAGTAAGCTAATTCCCTACCGTTGTATGTATCATCATCTCTGACTGACGTGTAGGGGTGCGAGGTGTCAACTGGTGACGAGAACTGCTGCTGAGGTCCCAATTCAGCAACTAAAGTTCGAGCTAGAGGAACTATGGCCCTCTTTGTCCTCCTACAGTCAGATTGCAGAAGATTGGGTGCACTTGACCCGGGGCAGACCACAGTACCAGGGTACCAATATGATGATCTGTCAAAAATGAGAAATATCCAAGGGACAAAGATGGTAAACACGAGTAATAACACGGAGGGAGAGATGACCAATTAAGAGTATGACTGCGGCCTACAGTCACCACGTAATCCAAAGTTGTCTCACCTTCACCATATGCTACTCTCGTAATGCACAATACACCGCACCATATAAAAATGAAATTGAATATGAAAAATAGTAAAGCTACGTTAACAAAGTTAAATACGCTTACCATAAATTACTACTTGGCACCAGTACCTGAGCGAGGCTCCTAGGACAGGCCCCCATATAATATGTGACGGTAACGCGTTGGTGTTCGGCTGTTCAAAAGCTAGGGGTATGGCCTCGTCACATATAGAAACAAAAAATAGAAAATCTGGAACTTCGTCTGTGGTAAGGTAATGAGAAGACACACAAAACACAAGTAAATTTAACAATGAAATTTTAATTACGTTAGAAAAGCAAAACATGAATAAAATGGACATACAAATTCGTATAATAAAATCAATCAATCAAAATAGTAAGAATAATCAAATGACAAAATGAAAAGTTACGTTAAAACAAATGAGTAATAACAAGTGAACAATAAACAATCAAATAAGAGGTGCAGGAATATTGGCTTTAAGCTATCACCTCTCTTAGTACACGTAAGCCACGGCTTAGTCTACCAACGAGACGTGTTAACCTGATGAAAGCACTGGATATTCTGAGGACTGAGGTCGTGGTGGCCCCAGACATCAAGTAGTGTGGTGGGTGGAGTGCAGTTGCAACTGGACCCGCAGCCAATCAGCGATGAGCAGGCGACAAGACAGGTAGTTTGGTGGTTTGAGGTGGAGCAGGTGTTCCTGGCTGCATACGTTTTGCTCTCTGGCATACCTTGGAGATGTTGTCATTGTTGGATATTTCTTCCATATTAGTTTTATATAGATGTATATATCGATGTATTTTGGAGGGAAGAGCATGTCGGAAAATCCGACACCATTTAATAATCAGACAGATAATAGCTGTATTACCAACAAGTTAACCCATAGAAAACGTAACTTGTAGTGGAATTACCGTCTAAAGAAAACGGGATATCATCACCACATACTATTATAAATCACCACCTATTATGGTGGGAATTATTCTTAAATACATTAGTCTTTGGACTTTACCATCATAAAACATCTTATATAAATTAACTTAATTATCAATATTAAAGTAGAGTAAATGTGACCCTTCTATCACTTTCTGATATCTGGACAATGTAAGCCAGGCGTCAGTGGGGAAGGGGGGAGCCATTGTTGTGTCACCTCCGAGACGTGTGGAGCAAATTTGGCTCCTATCATATCTGGACAATGTCGGCCAGGCGTCAGTAGTATGGAGTGTTAGACATTGCCAATGTTTATACGAGACCAGAGGCTCACACAGGAGCAAATTCGGCTCCTGTTAATTTTACTTGGACGAAGTGTTATGGAAACTAAAAGTGTACCATTATCAACACGCTGTCTACAAATTCAAGTTAAGTGTCTATCCGAAACCCGTTTATCATTCATTTATGGCCATTAATGTCAGGATATAGGGTGAACCGGTTAGATCACGAAATCGCCTCAAACTAAAGGTAATTAAGACAGGTCTTCAATGTTCCATGTACAGTATTTTCTCTGATATAGCTTGTCATATATAGGTATCTGGCTTTACAGCTAGCGCCCTTTTGACAGGTCAAGACGAGGAAGCAAGATTTTGTGCACCAGTTACTGGGTGATGGAAGCTACCTCAAAGAGGATAATTTGGTGTCTACACCCTAGTTATACCTGGTGGACTAACCTGCTGTACTATAAGATAAGGAACCTTTTCAATATATGTAGTCTATTACTGTAGTTTGATTGGCTGCATATATATTAATTTAATAAACCCCCCTAATGTGTAGAGGAACGATTTGTGAGATTAAGAGATTATTGCAGAAATACAGTCCACTTATCATTATACAAATTGCTATCGAAGTATATAAATTAACGTAAATATAAATTCATATAAATTAAATAAATATAAATCTCACAGGTCGGTTCCCACATTATTTGGACCTTCGGAACCGGAATATTCGGTCCTTTGAACCCACATTTGGTCATCTTAGTACCGGATGAACCAGTTAACCAGTGGATTCATTAAATATCTAGTGCAGTGTGATTTAAACAAAGCCAGTCAAGACGGCGGCGTTGACTCGTGCGAGTTCACGAGCCCCGCTCAGTTCAGTTAAGCCTTAGTCAGCGGTTTCATGCACACCCACAGATTTGGTGGCGTGTTATTCTGTGAAATGACAGCGCTAATATAGAAGCCAGCCAAATTAGTGACTGTGTCGCGAGACTGTTCACGGATTTCGTGGTGTTACATTTCGCGAGAGATTATCTACGAATTTTGTGGAGTTTATTTCGCGAGGTCACTAATAATATTTAATACTTCTAGATAATATTAGAAGTTTCATAGAGGCAATTAAGAGGCTATTATCAATAATTGTGTATATTATATCTCCAAAATAGAGAATCATTTAATATATACTGCACTAGTGTTCACAGTATAATATTTACTAATTGCCAACCCACAACAGGGTAGGATATTAACCATTGACTAGTTGAACTATTATCGTTCATCCTAGTCCCATTATTACCATAGTCAGTTGTACTATATTGAATAACCTAACACCATTAATGAATGGTCCAGACCCTATTTTGGGTGTAATTTTTATCAACTCGAGTTGAGTTGTATATATAATAATTTACTTATGATCATTACACCTTTGAGTGATTAATTAGTGTCTATTCCATCCTAGGGTGATATTGAAGAGCTAACCTAAAGGTACTTCCAGTGACACTGGTTTATCACTCAAATCATTAGTGTGTATGATTGTATATATATAATGTGCATTAATTTTAAGTGCTAACCTCTAGTAGAGGTAGGATTATTGCCTAGTGAGTGCATTTTACCCTAGGCTACCATTAGAGCTTGTTCAGTATTATGAGCAGCCCAAGTACAAGCCCCACAAGGCTTCACCAACGAGCCAGTATGGATAATGCAGGGAGAATGAAAAGAACCCTTGCAGGTCTTAAAGGCCACTTAACAAGACAGATCAAGAAATGTGAAGATTTGTCACAACAATCTCAAGTTGATTATGCTGACCTGGAAAGCTATTATCAAGCAGCTGCAGGTAAATTTGAGCAAATCAAATGCCAAATAGCAACATATGTGGCTGAACTTGCCAACACCAATTTATCAGAAACAGAAATAGACGACATTATGGTTGATCTAGCGAATTATGAAGATCACACTCAGGCCACGTTACAGCCTTATGTCAAATTAATTGCCCAGAACAAGGCAACAGCAACAACAACAACAGTTGCATCTAATACGAGTCAAGCAGAAGCTCGACTCCCTCCAATTAATTTACCCACTTTCTCAGGAAAAGATGAGGAAGATTGGGACGAATTTTGGAACAAATTCGTTGACCTTGTAGACTCAAAACAATCTTTACCAAAGAGTAGTAAATTCTCTTATTTGCAAGGCCAATTATCAGGTGAGGCTAAAACAGTAGTATCCCATCTGAGATTAACTAATGACGGCTATGATCTGGCAGTACAACTCCTCAAGGATAATTATGCTGATCCAGAAGTAAGAACATCACATTTAGTTCATGAGCTGTTGCATTTACCCCCACCGGAGGCTTCAGCTGATTCACTCCAAGTCTTCAAGCTGGAGGTAGAATCATTGATCAATGCCCTCAGCCTGACAGCAGATACAAACGGGGCTGAGTGGGTCTTGAAAATAATTGTCCAGGAGAAAATACCTAGGGACATATTGAGACAAATGAGTGCTCATTACAATAAAAGTATCTTATCCATGAATGAAATATCTGAAGGTTTAAAGTCAGTAGTTCATCAATTACGAACACATGACAAATTAAAACCACCAAGTAAACCCTCAGAAACCAATAATAGTAAACCACAGAGTACCAAAGGTACTCCAAATCAATCTAGACAATGTAATTCAACACCAAAGTGGAACAGTGGCAGTGTGGGCGTATATGCAGTGGGACCCTCCAAGCCTATAGTTACTGTGTCACCCAAGAACGTGACCCCAAAGGGTACTGGAAGCTATGGAACATGTTTGTTCTGCAATGAGAAACATTCAATGTACCACTGCCCTAATTTTCCTGATAGTGACGCCCGTGTTGAGCGACTCAAAGATTTGCAACATTGCACGAGGTGCCTCAGGAAACATAACATCAACGACTGTGATACCCAATTACACACCTGTAATAGGTGTAACAAAGGTCAGCACCATGCAGCATTGTGCAGACACACCAAAACAACGTCTCCAAACCCCAAGGTGGAAGATAGCATTCCCACCACAGTACAGTACTGCAAGGTGCAACAAACAAAGAGTGTCCAATCGGCAAAGTCTAAAGGTAATACGACTTTGCCTACTGCCCAAATTACCATCCTGAATAAGAGGGCCAAGGTCCATACCCGTGGGTTGTTTGACCAAGGATCCCAGAGAACATATATCACTAAAAGGCTGGCAGATGAATTACAATTAAGGCCTGTAGCCCAGATGTCATTCAATATCTCAGGGTTTGTAACAGAAGCAGGACCTCAAGTCTACCAGGTGGTACAACCATCAGTACGTTTAGGCAGGTACGTCTGTAGAGTACAAGCCATTGTGGTGGACAAAATACCAGTAGACCTACAAGTTCAAGGTCTGAGAGCAACAGCCAAATTCCTGAGAAATAGAGGAATAAAATTGGCAGATAATATTAAGTCTGATCACCTCACTGACTTCGGTCTCCTTGTAGGGACAGACTATTGTCATCGATTCATCGGTAGCCCTACTAAATATCAGGGCATAACCATGTTAAACTCTGCAGGAGGTAAATTACTCTCAGGCCCAGTATCAAGCCTGAGGAGACCTATGCCTGCAGATAAACAATACCAATAGAAACTAAATTTGTCAGCTGATTATATTTCTCCAGTAGCATTATACTAAGGAGATTACAGCTGACTATAGTAACAGAGGTTGATGTTAGTATCATCATTTAAAGCTGAAGATGAGTTCATGAGGCTTCAGTGGCAAATCAGTGAACAGTAGCCTAAAACAGCTACAAGTCACTGCGACCAATGTCACTGAACCCACTGCAGTCTCAGAACCATACTTTACTTTAATGATGAGCTATTCAATCTTCTGAATCAATTAACTAAATTAAACCCCAATAAATTTGATGACTGATTTGATACATTTATTATTTAATCAAGATGTATTCCATGGGCCTCAGTGTTTATATATCAGTGACCAGTTACCTGAAGAAACTTCAAGTTATATCTAATGTCACTGATCTCACTGCAGTCCCTGAATCATACTTGACTGTAGTACTTGATCACATTCAGTCTTCTGGGTTAAATAATAAGTAATTAGGCTTGAATATTAGCCTTTCAAGAGTTGACAGGGAAATGAATTCGCATTAGACTTCTAACCCCTGCAACTCTAGTACGGGACATCCGTCCTGTACGAACAGACACACAAATGTGTGATTACTAACTCCTAACATCAAATTAATCAAATAATTCGAAGGAGGAGTATCGGTGTTCGTCTGTTCTAAAGAGGACTTCGACCCGTGAGCAGCCCCCTGGGGAATTATGTCGGAAAATCCGACACCATTTAATAATCAGACAGATAATAGCTGTATTACCAACAAGTTAACCCATAGAAAACGTAACTTGTAGTGGAATTACCGTCTAAAGAAAACGGGATATCATCACCACATACTATTATAAATCACCACCTATTATGGTGGGAATTATTCTTAAATACATTAGTCTTTGGACTTTACCATCATAAAACATCTTATATAAATTAACTTAATTATCAATATTAAAGTAGAGTAAATGTGACCCTTCTATCACTTTCTGAAATCTGGACAATGTAAGCCAGGCGTCAGTGGGGAAGGGGGGAGCCATTGTTGTGTCACCTCCGAGACGTGTGGAGCAAATTTGGCTCCTATCATATCTGGACAATGTCGGCCAGGCGTCAGTAGTATGGAGTGTTAGACATTGCCATTGTTTATACGAGACCAGAGGCTCACACAGGAGCAAATTCGGCTCCTGTTAATTTTACTTGGACGAAGTGTTATGGAAACTAAAAGTGTACCATTATCAACACGCTGTCTACAAATTCAAGTTCAGTGTCTATCCGTAACCTGTTTATCATACATTTATGGCCATTAATGTCAAGATATAGGGTGAACCCTTTAGATCACGAAATCGCCTCAAACTAAAGGTAATTAAGACAGGTCTTCAATGTTCCATGCACAGTATTTTCTCTGATATAGCTTGTCATATATAGGTATCTGGCTTTACAGCTAGCGCCCTTTTGACAGGTCAAGACGAGGAAGCAAGATTTTGTGCACCAGTTACAGGGTGATGGAAGCTACCTCAAAGAGGATAATTTGGTGTCTACACCCTAGTTATACCTGGTGGACTAACCTGCTGTACTATAAGATAAGGAACCTTTTCAATATATGTAGTCTATTACTGTAGTTTGATTGGCTGCATATATATTAATTTAATAAACCCCCCTAATGTGTAGAGGATCGATTTGTGAGATTGAGATTATTGCAGAAATACAGTCCACTTATCATTATACAAATTGCTATCGAAGTATATAAATTAACGTAAATATAAATTCATATAAATTAAATAAATATAATTCTCACAGGTCGGTTCCCACAGAGCAGGCTCAATCTCTTGAAGGAGATTATCGTCACAATATATATATATATATATATATATATATATATATATATATATATATATATATATATATATATATATATGCAAACAAGCCCGAATGGTCTCCAGGACTATATGCAACTGAAAACTCACACCCCAGAAGTGACTCGAACACATACTGCCAGGAGCAATGCAACTGGTATGTACAGGACGCCTTAATCCACTTGACCATCACGACCGGACAAAAACTGATAGTAGCCGAGATTATTTAGCCCATCAATTAATGAGGCTAATTTAGCCCAGTAATTAATGAGGATAATTTCCCATCCACCCGCCGGCTCTCTAATGGTACTCTTGGGCATGATATTTTATCAAATCACCTCATTCTTTAGGGAACACGTGGGGAACACAAATGCGAACAAGCCTGAACGGTCTCCATGCATATATGCAGTGCTTCTGGCAGTATGGTTTCGAGTCACTTCTGGGGTGTGAGTTTTCTGTTGCATATATGCCTGGAGACCGTTCAGGCTTGTTCGCATTTGTGTTCCTCACTCATATTGCGCTTTCTCCTTATAATTACAAACGCCAATTACCTTTGTTCTTATGTTCTTATATATATTATAAACAACAGAGATGCCAGGACAGAGCCTTGAGGCACTCCACTTACAACATTTTCCCACTCTGACTTGACTCCATTTATACTAACTCTCTGTTTCCTTTGGTATAGCCATGAACCTAATCCACCCCAATATATATATTGCACCCCCATTACCATGAGCCTCTATTTTTTTAATCAGTCTTTCATGTGACACTGTATCAAAAGCTTTGCTAAATTCAAGGTACACAACATCACAATTCTTACCACTATCAACTGCCTCAACTATGCTGGAATAAAAAGATAGCAAATTTGTTAAACACGAACGGCCATTTGTAAAACCATGTTGCGACTCATTTATTAATTTGTGTTTTTCAAGATGAAGACGAATTTTATTTGCAATTATCGATTCAAGTAACTTTCCCACAATAGAAGTTAGGCTAATTGGTCGACAGTTTGACGCAAGTGATCTATCTCCTTTCTTAAAAATTGGTATCACATTCGCAACTTTCCATAACTCTGGCACTCTGCCTAACTCTATTGATTTATTAAATATGGTAGACAGTGGCTCGGAAAGCTCCTCTTTGCATTCTTTAAGCACCCTGGCAAACACTTCATCCGGTCCTGGGGATTTGTTTGGTTTGAGTTTTACTATTTGTTTAATTACATCCTCCCTGGTAACTGCTAAACTAGTCAACCTGTCCTCGTCCCTACCCACATAGACTTGTTCGGCTGAAGGCATATTGTTAAGTTCCTCTTTAGTAAATACAGATATAAAATATTTATTAAAAATACTACTCATCTCTTCATCATTATCTGTTATTTGACCTGTCTCAGTTTTTAATGGACCTATCCTTTCCTTAATCTTTGTCTGGTATAACTGGAAGAAAACTTTAGGATTTGTCTTTGCTTGCTCTGCTATGCGAACTTCATAGTTTCTTTTTGCTTTCCTTATCTCTTTTTTAGTATTTCTAACCAGTTGTACGAATTCCTGTTCTAAACTGACTTCCCCATTCTTTATCCTTTTGTACCAATCTCTCTTTTAACCTATAAGGTTCTTCAGATCCTTTGTTAAGAACATAAGAACAAAGGTAACTGCAGAAGGCCTATTGGCCCATACGAGGCAGCTCGTATTCTATAACCACCCAATCCCACTCATGTACTTGTCCAACCCGCGCTTGAAACAATCGAGGGACACCACCTCCACCACGTTATGCGGCAATTGGTTCCACAAATCAACAACCCTGTTACTGAACCAGTATTTACCCAAGTCTTTCCTAAATCTAAACTTATCCAATTTATACCCATTGTTTCGTGTTCTGTCTTGTGTTGATATTTTTAATACTCTATTAATATCCCCCCTGTTATGTCCATTCATCCACTTGTAAACCTCTATCATGTCACCCCTAACTCTTCGTCTTTCCAGTGAATGCAACTTAAGCTTTGTTAATCTTTCTTCATATGAAAGATTTCTAATTTGGGGAATTAACTTAGTCATCCTACGTTGGACACGTTCAAGTGAATTTATATCCATTCTATAATACGGCGACCAAAACTGAACTGCATAATCTAAATGGGGCCTAACCAGACCAAGATATAGCTTAAGAACCACACCAGGTGTCTTGTTACTAACACTTCGATTAATAAATCCCAGTGTCCTATTCGCCTTATTACGAACATTCATGCATTGATCCTTTTGTTTTAAATTCTTACTAATCATAACTCCCAGATCCCTTTCGCAATCCGACTTCGCAATCTCAACACCATCTAGCTCATATAGTTATCCACTTTGGATCATTAGTATTCGATCTATTCAATTTATATGGTATACTACATTCCTGGGCTTCGCTTAGAATATTTTTAAATAGGTTATATTTTGAGTCCACATTGAAAATCCCTCTTATGTCACTTATTGCTGGGTTCACGTCTAGCTCCAAGACCGGCCAACACCCCATGCCCAAGACTTTCCAATCTATTTGACCCATGTTACGGACCCGAGTCCAGCGTCGTAGCACGGAGCTGTGACGACCATGCCATGGTCGTCACAGCTCGCATAGCAGGGCATAGCATAGCAAGCTCGCATAGCAGGGCAAGCAAAGACAAATCCTAAAGGGTTTTTTCAGTTATATCGTACCAAGACTAGGGAAAGGATAGGTCCATTAAAAACTGAGACAGGTCAAATAACAGATAGTGATGAAGAGATGAGTAGTATTTTTAATAAATATTTTGTATCTGTATTTACTAAAGAGGAACTTAACAATATGCCTTCAGCCGAACAAGTCTATGTGGGTGGGGACGAGGACAGGTTGACGAGTTTAGCAGTTACCAGGGAGGATGTTCTTAAACAAATAGTAAAACTCAAACCAAACAAATCCCCAGGGCCGGATGAAGTGTTTGCCAGGGTGCTTAAAGAATGCAAATAGGAGCTTTGTGACCCACTGTCAACCATATTTAATAAATCAATAGAGTCAGGCAGAGTGCCAGAGTTTTGGAAAGTTGCTAATGTGATACCAGTTTTTAAGAAAGGAGATAGATCACTTGCGTCTAACTATCGACCAATTAGCCTAACGTCTATTGTGGGAAAGTTACTCGAATCTATAATAGCAAATAAAATTCGTCTTCATCTTGAAAAACATAAATTAATAATTGAGTCGCAACATGGTTTTATAAATGGCCGTTCATGTTTAACAAATTTGTTATCTTTTTATTCTAGCATTGTTGAGGCAGTTGATAGTGGTAAGGATTGCGATGTTGTATACCTTGACTTTAGCAAAGCTTTTGATACAGTGCCACATGAAAGACTGATTAAAAAGATAGAGTCTCATGGTATTGGGGGTGCTATATTAAGCTGGATTAGGGCATGGCTATACCAAAGGAAACAGAGAGTTAGTATAAATGGAATCAAGTCAGAGTG
Source organism: Procambarus clarkii (assembly GCF_040958095.1). Taxonomy (NCBI): domain Eukaryota; kingdom Metazoa; phylum Arthropoda; class Malacostraca; order Decapoda; family Cambaridae; genus Procambarus; species Procambarus clarkii. The sequence goes on from NC_091236.1 coordinate 18,666,397, forward strand.
GGAAAATGTTGTAAGTGGAGTGCCTCAAGGCTCTGTCCTGGGACCTCTGTTGTTTATAATATATATAAATGATTTAGATTCAGGTTTGAGTAGCAACATTTGCAAATTTGCCGATGATACGAAAATCGGTAGGGAAATTAATTCGGAGGAGGACTCACTATCACTTCAAGTTGATCTAGATAGGGTTTTGAAATGGTCAAAGGATTGGCAGATGCAGTTTAATGCTGATAAATGTAAAGTTCTGAGGTTAGGTAATGATGATAGAGTTACAAGATACGAGCTAGATGGTGTTGTGATTGCGAAGTCGGATTGCGAAAGGGATCTGGGAGTTATGATTAGTAAGAATTTAAAACAAAAGGATCAATGCATAAATGTTCGTAATAAGGCAAATCGGACACTTGGATTTATTAATCGCAGCGTTAGTAACAAGACACCTGGTGTGGTTCTCAAGCTATATCTTGCTCTAGTTAGGCCCCATTTAGATTATGCAGTTCAGTTTTGGTCGCCATATTATAGAATGGATATAAATTCACTTGAACGTGTCCAGCTTAGGATGACTAAGTTAATTCCCCAAATTAGAAATCTTTCATATGAAGAAAGATTAACAAAGCTTAAGTTGCATTCACTGGAAAGGCGAAGAGTTAGGGGTGACATGATAGAGGTTTACAAGTGGATGAATGGACATAACCGGGGGGATATTAATAGGGTATTAAAAGTATCAACACAGGACAGAACACGAAACAATGGGTATAAATTGGATAAGTTTAGATTTAGGAAAGACTTGGGTAAATACTGGTTCAGTAACAGGGTTGTTGATTTGTGGAACCAATTGTCGCGTAACATTGTGGAGGTGGGGTCCCTCGATTGTTTCAAGCACGGGTTGGACAAGTATATGAGTGGGATTGGGTGGTTATAGAATAGGAGCTGCCTCGTATGGGCCAATAGGCTTTCTGCAGTTACCTTTGTTCTTATGTTCTTATGTTCTTATGCCATCTGTGGGTCAGCTCCCGAAACCCCCTCCAAATGGACGATGCCATCTAGTGAGGACGAGATATACCGGCCACAGGGGCTGGTTTCCCGTCTTGATTAGCTCATGACATAGCCGCTGCTGACCTCTGGTGAGGTGACGCTTAGACAGCAACGCCATCTATGGAGTGGATAGATGGGCGTTTGTGTCTAAGCCTGTAAGTGAGGTGCCCTAGAGTGTACCCAGTACTAATGACGTGTCTGATTACAGAGTCGACCTAGGACTGCTGAATCAGACGGTGGAGCAGTCTACCCAAGGCAGCCATAGCCTCTCCACGTGTTTGCTGTAGAAGCTGTGAGTCACCCCCCGGACGAACACTGTTGAGTGTTAGCCTGCCCGTATCGTGGCAGTACCAGGAATTGTCGTACTCGGGGCTGACTGGTGGAGAAGACTAGCCACTGGGGTGTTGAGAGAGGAGAGTGATCAGCGGAATCACACGAGGCTCCTGCCTAGGGCTCGCAATCTTAGTATCGGTCGTGGAGTGGCCTACGCGGCGGAGCAGATGGAACCTGCCAGCTACAGGCTGGATTTGTGGTTGAAGGCCTCCACGACGGTACATCCAGTGGGACTGTGATTTGGCTGGTCCTACCCTGTGATTTGGTCTACCCTGGCCTGTGGCCAGGGTAGACTCGTCTAGAGAATCGAAGGATTCATCGTGAGGCCACAAGAAGAGAACCAGGGCTAAGCATCGTTGAGCACCGTAGAGCATCCTGTGTCTTCAGGGGAAGACCATTCTGTACATTATAGTGTTTATAACCCCCGTGTGACAGTTTATATATTTATTTATTGGTGGTGGTAATATATATATTTAAATTAGTGCATTTTTATCCCTTCCCCTTTAATTTACTTGCGTTACGGAACACGCCCCTTGAAAGCCACTACTAACTTAGGGCCGGATACCCAAACTCTAATAACATCAGAGAAGAACCCCAGTTGCGACCCAATAGGGCCGTAACAACCCAATAAATTTCTTAGGTTATTGAAATTAGCTTTTCGAAAATCAGGTACTTTAACATAACTTTCTCCCACTGATCTATTCCATTCTATACTAAATCTGATTTCTTTATGATCACTGTTCCCTAGCTCACTCCCTATTTCCATGTCCTTAATTTGTGTTTCCCTGTTAGTTAACACTAAATCTAAAATATTATTTCACCGCGTTGGTTCCTTAATGTGTTGTGTAAGAAAGTAATCATCAATTAATTCTAGAAAATCTTCTGCTTCATTATTCCCTGTTTTGTTCAACCAGTTTATTCCACTAAAATTAAAGTCACCCATGACATAAATACTGTTACATCTAGATGCTCTAGATATTTCATCCAATAGGTGCTTTGCTTCCATTCTTTCTAAATTTGGTGGCCTATATATAACTCCTATCATAATGCTATTTGCTTTTTCGTTTAATTCTTTCCAAATAGTTCCCGTATGTGGCTCAGTTTTGATTCCCTCTTTGAGACTACATTTCAAATTGTCCCTGACATATATGGCTACTCCCCCTACTCGTCTAATATATCTATCTGAGTGAAATAGTTTAAATCCATTTATTTGATATTCAGCTAATAGCTCTCTATTTTCTACATTCATCCACGTTTCGGTAAGTGCAATAATATCTATTTTTTCTGTGCAGACAAGAGCATTTAAATCGTTTATTTTATTTCTTAGACTTCTAGTGTTAGTGTAATATACCCTAAGTGAATTGTTATTTTGAGGTCCTTCTCTTTTCCTGATCATTTTGCCAATTCTTTTCTCCCACGAACACATACTTTTATTACCTCCTTCCTCCAAATCAATTCCCATACCTCTATCTACTAACAGTTTAAACCCAAACAAACACATCTAACCACTGGTTCCAACGAGTTCGCAACAGCAACAACCCCAGCCCTCGATAGATGCACCCCATCGCGAACATACATTTCATTTCTTCCATAGAAGTGTTCCCAGTTGTCTATGAAAGATATTGCATTTGATTTGCAATATCTTTCCAGCCGGCAATTGACACCAAGTGCCCTCGACATCCATTCATTTCCCACTCCCTTTCTTGGAAGAATGCCACATATGATCGGGATTCCTCCCTTGCTTCTAACTAATTCAATGTCTGTTTTATACCTCTCCTAACTCCTAACAGTTCCTCACTCCTAACTCGACCAACATCATTTCCTCCCACGCTAATGCAAATAATGGGAATGTTCCCATTTCCAGCCATAATATCATTCATGTTGTTTATAATACCACCAATACCAGCTCCGGGATAGCAAACCCTTAACCTGTTCCCCCTATCTCTAGCACAAAACGTAATATCCGAATACCTTATCTGGGAATCTCCCACAACTAAAGTTTGCTTACGTACTTCCTTTACTATCTGAGGGGCCTGCGCTTCGTTGCTCTTCGTTGCTATCCCTTTTGCGTGATCCACAGTCTCACCACAGCACTCGTCCTCCAATGCGGCAAATGAATTCGACGTTCTTAGGACGTCTGTAGGCGGTTTTATCAAAGTCTTCTTAAGGCCCCTGTCCTTTACAACTTTCCAAGACGAGGTCTTTTTACTACTGGTCTCCTACTTCGTTCCTTCTTGTTGTTGTTTCAACTGTCGTACCTCCTCCCGTAGAGAGTCCAACTCTGTCCTCAGAGCCCCAACCAGACTCATCAGATCCTTCACCACAACTTCCATATTGTTATGATAATATAACTACACTCAGGAGCTCCGGCTAACACACCCTCTCACTGCGACTGTCTGCGCCTGACTGATGTGATTCAGCATGATGTGATTTCAAAATGATGTGATTCAGAAACCTTTATAGATGACAAAATTATTGGCCAATAACCTAAATCTCTCCTCTCTCCCGTTTTCTAATCCATGTTTTCTGTACTCCCACAGGTACGTCTAAAGCTGTTTCGAAATCTGTACCGTCCCTTTCCTCTGGACAACAATTCTACCTTAGTCCACACTCTAGGGTAAGTACAAAATCTATCAAAAACTCGTATCATCCCTTTGTCCTGTACACCAGTTCCAGTCTGTGTGCTGGTATGAGGACTACAACACCTGTCCGAAACTAGAATCCTCCACTTCGATCTGTACACTAATCCCAATCCGATGTACTCCCACGATACAAAACGTATTTGAAATTACAATCCTGAGAAACTCTTACACCAGTCTCCTGTTCGGTGCACTCCTGCTGTACACCACGTTATGGATACTGTTATATTCTTGGCTGTCCTACGTGTTATCTGCCAGACGAAACCTTACCCATTCACGGTTAAAATTCATAACATGCGTCAAACAAATGCTTCGCGCAAGGCTTTCAACCTGTCCTCAGGCTAGGGTTGATCATCCTATCCTCAGGCTAGGATTGCTCATTCTGTCCTCAGGCTGGGGTTGCTCATCCTGACCTCAGGCTAGGATTGCTTATTCTGTCCTCAGGCTAGGGTTGCTCATTCTGACCTCAGGCTAGGATTGCTTATTCTGTCCTCAGGCTAGGGTTGCCCAACCGGTCCTCGGGCTAGGGTTGATTATCCTGTCCTCAGGTTAGGGTTACCCAACCGGTCCTCAGGCTAGGGTTGCCTAACTTGTCTTCAGGCAAGAGATACTCATCCTGTCCTCAGGCTAGGGTTGTCCATCCTGTCCTCAGGCTAGGGTAGTCCATCCTGTCCTCAGGCTAGGGCTGTCCATCCTGTCCTCAGGCTAGGGTTCCCCATCCTGTCCTCAGGCTAGGCTTGCCCAACTGGTTCTCAGGCTAGGCTTGCCCAACCTGCACTCAGGCTGACTGGGTTCTGAATGTTATGGCTGGGTTCTGAGATTGATGGCTGGGTTCTGAGATTGATGGCTGGGTTCTGAGTGTGATGGCTGGGTTCTGAGTGTGATGGCTGGGTTCTGAGTGTGATGGCTGGGTTCTGAGTGGCCAGCTGGCGTCTCCCCGTGGTCACCCCGGGAGGAGATACGAGGAGGAGGAGCCGTGTTTCCTGTTTTATGTCTTCCATGACGCCATTAATCTCAGAAGCCGCAGGATAGAGGTTAATATATGTGTACTCACCTAGTTGTGCTTGTGGGAGTTGAGATCTGGCTCGTTGGTCCCGCCTCTCAACTGTCAATGTACTGATGTACAGATTCTTGAGCCTACTGGGCTCTATCATCTTTACCTTTGAAACTCTGTATGGAGTCAGCCTCCACCACATCACTGCCATCCGTTAACTACTCTAACACTGAAAAAGTTCCTTCTAACGTCCCTGTGACTCATGTGGGTACTCAGTTTCCACCTGTGTCCCCTTGTTCGAGTCCCGCCAGTGTTGAATAGTTTATCCCTGTGTGTGTGTGTGTGTGTGTGTGTGTGTGTGTGTGTGTGTGTGTGTGTGTGTGTGTGTACTCACCTTTTTGTGCTTGCGGGGGTTGAGCTTTGGCTCTTTGGTCCCGCCTCTCAACTGTCAATCAACTGGTGTACAGATTCCTGAGCCTACTGGGCTCTATCATATCTACATTTAAAACTGTGAATGGAGTCAGCCTCCACCACATCACTGCTTAATGCATTCCATCCGTTAACTACTCTGACACTGAAAAAGTTCCTTCTAACGTCTCTGTGGCTCATGTGGGTACTCAGTTTCCACCTGTGTCCCCTTGTTCGCGTCCCCCCAGTGTTGAATAGTTTATCCTTGTTTACCCGGTCGATTCCTCTGAGGATTTTGAAGCTTGTGATCATGTCTCCCCTTACACCTCTGTCTTCCAGTGTCGTAAGGTGCATTTCCCGCAGCCTTTCCTCGGAACTCCTGCCTCTTAGTTCTGGGACTAGTCTAGTGGCATACCTTTGGACTTTTTCCAGCTTCGTCTTGTGCTTCACAAGGTATGGGCTCCATGCTGGGGCCGCATACTCCAGGATTGGTCTTACATATGTGGTGTACAAGATTCTGAATGATTCCTTACACAGGTTCCTGAACGCTGTTCTGATGTTAGCCAGCTTCGCATATGCCGCAGACGTTATTCTTTTTATGTGGGCTTCAGGAGACAGGTTTGGTGTGATATCAACTCCTAGATCTTTCTCTCTGTTCTTTCATTAAGTACTTCACTTTCTATTCTGTATTCTGTGTCTGGCCTCGTATTTCCACTGCCTTGTTTCATTACTTTGCATTTACTCGGGTTGAGCTTCAACAGCCATTTGTTGGACCATTCACTCAGTCTGCCTAGGTCATCTTGTAGCCTCCTACTATCGTCCTCTGTTTCAATCCTCATAATTTTTGCATCATCGGCAAACATTGAGAGAAACGATTCTATACCCTCTGGGAGATCATTTCCTTATATCAGAAACAGTATAGGTTCAAGGACTGACCCCTGCGGGACTCCACTCGTAACGTCTCTCCAATCTGAGACCTCACCCCTCACACTGACTCGTTGTCTCCTGTTGCTTAGGTACTCCTGTATCCAACGGAGTACCTTCCCTTTCACTCCAGCCTGCATCTCCAGCTTTTTCACTAGCCTCCTGTGTGGCACTGTATCAAAGGCTTTCTGACAATCCAAAAATATGCAGTCTGCCCACCCTTCTCTTTCTTGCGTTATTTTTGTTGCCTGGTCGTAGAATTCAAGTAACCCTGTGAGGCAGAACCTGCCATCCCTGAATCCATGTTGATGCTGTGTTACAAAGTTCTTTCGATCCAGGTGCTCCACTAGCTTTATTCGCACAATCTTCTCCATCAGCTTGCATGGTATGCAGGTTAGGGACACTGGCCTGTAATTCAATGCCTCCTGTCTATCCCCTTTCTTGTATATCGGGACTACGTTTGCTGCTTTCCAAATTTCTGGCAGTTCCCCTGTTGCCAGTGATTTGTTATACACTATGGAGAGTGGGAGGCACAGTTCTTCTGATCCTTCCTTTAGTATCCAAGGGGAGATTCCATCTAGGCCTATAGCCTTTGTCACATCCAACTCTAGTAAACACTTCCTTACTTCCCCGCTGGTAATCTTAAACTCTTCCAGTGGTTCCTGGTTAGCTATTCCCTCTCTTATCTCTGGGATTTCTCCTTGCTCTAAGGTGAAGACCTCTTGGAACTTCTTATTCAGTTCCTCACACACTTCCTTGTCGTTTGTAGTGAATCCTTCTGCCCCTTTCCTTAATTTTATAACCTGTTCCTTTACTGTTGTTTTTCTCCTGATGTGGCTATGTAGCAATTTAGGCTGAGTCTTTGTCTTGCTTGCGATGTCATTTTCGTATTGTCTTTCTGCCTCTCTTCTCATCCTGACATATTCATTCCTGGCATTCTGGTATCTTTCTCTGCTCTCCAGTGTCCTGTTATTCCTATAGTTTCTTCATGCCCTTTTACTTTGCTGCTTAGCTAGCCTACATCTCTGATTAAACCATGGGTTTCTCATCTTCATTTCACTGTTTTCCTTTTGGGCTGGGACAAACTTGTTTGCTACGTCCTTGCATTTTTGCGTGATAGTCCATCATATCTTGGGCCGTCTTTTCCCTGAGCTCTGTTTCCCATGCTATATCTGTTAGGAATTTTCTTATCTCCTCATAGTTTCCCTTTCGGTATGCTAACCTTTTGGTTTCGGTATCCCTCCTCGAGTTCAATAACCCTTCTTCAATCAGGTACTCAAACACCAATATACTGTGGTCGCTCATTCCTACTGGGGCCTCAAAACCGATTTCTCTTATGTCAGAGTCTCTTTCAGGGTGAAGACCAGGTCGAGTCTCGCTGGTTCGTCATTTCCTCTCATCCTTGCGGGTTCTCTGACATGCTGGGTTAAGAAGTTTCTAGTCACCACCTCCTGTAGTTTGGCTCTCCACGTATCCTCGCTTCCATGCGGTTCCTTGTTCTCCCAATCAATCCTTCCGTGATTGAAGTCCCCCATGATGAGCAGGTGGGATCTATTTCTACAGGCAGCAGAGGCTGCCCTCTTAATTATAGTGTTAACTGCCATGTTGTTGTTTTCGTACTCTTGACTGGGTCTTCTGTCATTTGGTGGAGGGTTATATATTACTGCTACTACCATCCTTGGTCCTCCCATTGTCATGGTGCCTGCTATGTAGTCTCTGAAACCCTCACAGCCCGGGATATCCATCTCCTTAAAATTCCATTCCTTTCTCATGAGTAGGGCCACTCCGCCTCCTCCCCTACCTTCCCTCTCTTTCCTTATTACTGTGTACTCCTGGGGAAACACGGCATTCGTTATGATTCCAGAAAGTTTTGTTTCAGTGAGTCCGATTACATCTGGGTTCACTTCTTGTGCTCTTTCCCTTAGTTCACTTGCTTTGCTTGTGATCCCATCTATGTTTGAGTACATTGCCCTGAAACTGACTCTCTTCTGCTTCTCCTCTGGGGGGGGACCTGTGGGGTCTGGGGTGCGCGGGAGCTGGAAGGATCTGGTACGGGGAGACTGGTGGAAGAGGAAGGGCTTGGGGGGTGGGGGGAGGGGGAGGGTAAGGGGAGTGGGTGAGAGGGGGAGGGTTGGGGGGGTGGGTGAGAGGGGGGAGGGTTGGAGGGGGTGAAAGGTGGAGGGTTGAGGGGGGTGAGAGGAGGAGGTTTGGGGGGATGGGAAGAAGAGGGGGTTTGAGGGGGGCAGTAAATGGGGGTGGGCATGGGGGGAACGGGAAGGCTGAGGTGGGTGAGGAAGAGGGGAGGGTTTTGGGGTGTGGTGGAGAGGGTAAGGCTTAGGTGGGGTGGGGGAGAGTGGGGGGCTTAGGGGGGCGGGGGAGAACGGAGGGCTTGTGGGTGGGAGAGACGGGAAGGTATGTGGGAGAAGGTAGGGCTTGGGGGATGGGGGAGAAGGGAGGTCCTTGGGGGAGGGGGGAGTGGGAGGAGGGGGGTGAGTGGGAGGAGAGGGGAGGGTGCCTTAGGTGGGTTCTTAGTGGGGGGCTGACAGGGGTTGGGGCAGGTAGGGTGTCTGTTGGGTAGAATGTTGGGGTGGTGCTGCACTCCCTGTGGCTAGTGCACTGTTTGAGGAGGGTTCCCCATTCCCCCTCTGAGATATCAGGGATCGGGGATGTGTCTCCCTGATTCCTTTCTCTCTCCCTGCGCTCCTTCCTCACGTATGCTGCCTGCTTTCTCTCTTCCCTTGTCATATCCCTCTGCAGGAATATTCTTTTGAACTTCTCTATATTTGCTAGACAGCACTTCCTTTCTAACAGTTCCTCTTTTGCGATTTCGCTTATGAATACCACCTTTATCATTCGGTCTCTGTCCTTGTTGTACTTTCCAAGCCTGAAAAACCTTCTCAACCTTTTGTTCAGTTCCCTCCATCCTGACCTCTTTAAGGATCTCTTTAACCATGTTTTTGTCCTTGTCTCTCCGCTCCCTTGGTCTGGTCCCTGTTTGCTCTTTAATGCCTGCTACTACCACTGCTCTTTTTCTCTCTATCAGCCGGCTAGTACATCTAGCTGCTTCCTGAGAGGAGGCCACTTCCATGGCAACTTCCTTAACTGCAGACCTAGCTTCAGGGCTCGTTTTAAGTATTTCAGCAAATGAGAGCTGAGGTGTGGAGGTCCCCTCCACAGTAGCATTCCTGTCTCCCTGAGGCACGGTTTGTGTCTGGTATTGTGGAGAAGTCTCCTTCAGGCATCTTATCTCCTCCGTTGCTGCCCTTAGTTCATCCTGCAGGTTGGCTACTGTCTCCCTCATTACCCTCAGTCCTTCACTGAATTCATCCCACATTTGCTGGAATACTCCCTTCATCCAGGCTTCCTGTTCCACCCCATCCTCTGAATTTGTTCCAGATGCGATTGTCATCTTGCGTTTGTCCCCCCGAGTTCGAGCTTCCATGTCTTCCCTATGATTATATATATATATATATATATATATATATATATATATATATATATATATATATATATATATATATATATATATATGTGTGTGTGTGTGTGTGTGTATATCACGAAAATAAACACGTGATTAAGAATGTGACAATGTCAGACCACGGAGGAAAATGAAACAGGAATTTCCTTAAGTACTTTCGTATATTAAATACATCTTCAGAAGGAATTCCCTCTGAAGATGTATTTAATATACGAAAGTACTTAAGGAAATTCCTGTTTCATTTTCCTCGGTGGTCTGACATTGTCATATATATATATATATATATATATATATATATATATATATATATATATATATATATATATATATATATATATATATATACATATATATATATATATATATATATATATATATATATATATATATATATATATATATATATATATATACATATATATATATATATATACATATATATATATATGCGAACAAGCCTGAATGTCCTCTGATTTTTATATATTTTATATATATATATATATATATATATATACATATATATATATATATATATATATATATATATATATATATATATATATATATATATATATATATATATATATATATATATATATATATATATATATATGCGAACAAGCCTGAATATCCTCTGATTTTTAAAAATCAGAGGATAGAACTGACGATTTACTATAAAACCAGAAAAACGGCCAGCCTACTCATGAGAAACTCTCCAGACACAAAACAGAACGCTTTAAAAGAGACTAACGTCGTCTATGCCTTCAAATGCCCACTTGGGGACTGTAAGCTCCAAAAAACCCAGTATATAGGCAAGACAACAACATCTCTTTCTAGGCGTTTAACGATGCATAAGCAACAGGGCTCCATTAAGGAACATATAATCTCTTCCCATAACCAAACCATCGCCAGAGAAATCCTAGTAAACAACACAGAAATCATCGATAGATACAGCGATAGCAGGCGGCTTGACGTTTGCGAGGCACTACACATCAAGAAGTCAACACCAGCAATCAACAGCCAATTATTGCACAACTATATTCTACCCACCTCAAGACTCCACTCCAATATAGAAGCATCAAGAAATATGGACCAATAGGCTTTCTACAAACACTTCTATTCAATACCCATTGTTTCTGTTCTGTCTTGTGTTGATACTTTTAATACCCTATTAATATCCCATCTTGTTCTAATGCCACATCACCCTTCCCACCTCACTCAAATGTAGATATAAACTCAGAGATACGTAAGTTCTAATCAGTTGTGTATTTGTGAAGTCTTTGAAAATGTAATAAGTTTTACGAAACGCGCCCGTGTCGCGTCAGACTAGAAATAAAAATGAATTTTGGAGAAGTGATTTTTGATTTACCTCCAACAGTGAAGCGTAATGTACGAAAGATTGAGAAAATTCGTGTTAGAATTATTAATCTTACTTTTTCGGTCATATTTAATAATATATGTCTACAGGAAAGACTGCTACCAAAATATACTAATATATATATATATATATATTGTGACAATAATCTCCTTCAAGAGATTGAGCCTGCTCTTCCCTCCACAATTACGTCGTTACAACTATATAAAACTACTATGGAAGAAATGTCCAACAACGACAACAACACCAGCAAGGTTTGCCAGAGAGCAAAACGTATGCAGCCAGGGACACCTGCTCAGACTCAAACCGCCAAACTACCTGTCTTACTGCCGGCTCCCCGCTGATTGGTCGCCGGTCTGGCTGCAACTGCACTCGCCCCCCCCATACTACTTGATGTCTGGGGCCGCCACGACCTCAGTCCTCAGAATATTCCGTGCTTTCACAGTTAACACTTCTCCCTGCTAGACGTAAGCTTTAGCGTACGTATACTGAGAGAGGTGATAGCTTAAAGCCAATATTCCAGCACCTTTCATATACTTGTATATTGCACTTCTTGTTATTTTGTCTTAACGTAACTTTTCATTGTGTCATTTAATTATTCTTATTATTTTGATTGATTGATTTTCTTATACGAAATTGTTTGTCCATTTTATTCATGTTTTATTTCTTTAACGTAATTAAAATTTCATTGTTAAAATTTACTTGTGTTTTGTGTGTCTTCTTACCTTACCACAGACGAAGTTCCCGATTTTCTATTTTTTTTTAATACTATGTGACGAGGCCATACCCCTAGCTTTGAACAGCCGAACACCAACGCGTTACCGTCACATATTATATGGGGGCCTGTCCTAGGAGCTTCACTCAGGTACTGGTGCCAAGTGGTAATTTATGGTAAGCGTATTTAACTTTGTTAACGTAGCTTTTACTATTTTTCATATTCAATTTCATTTTTTATAAGGTGCGGTGTATTGTGCATTACGAAAGTAACATATGGTGAAGGTGAGACAACTTTGGATTACGTGGTGACTGTAGGCCGCAGTCATACTCTTAATTGGTCATCTCTCCCTCCGTGTTATTACTCGTATTTACCATCTTTGTCCCTTGGATATTTCTCATTTTTGACAGATCATCATATTGGTACCCTGGTACTGTGGTCTGCCCCGGGTCAAGAGTACCCAATCTTCTGCAATCTGACTATAGGAGGACAAAGAGGGCCATAGTTCCTCTAGCTCGAACTTTAGTTGCTGAATTGGGACCTCAGCAGCAGTTCTCGTCACCAGTTGACACCTCGCACCCCTACACGTCAGTCAGAGATGATGATACATACAACGGTAGGGAATATGCTTACTTTTTCAGAGCACAAAAGTTCGCTAATTCTGTAAGTATCATATTAAATTCAGTAGGAAAAACTTGCTTTATGTCCTATAGAGACTTGGCAAGGTATGCCTACATCCTTGGACTACCAATTTTACTTTTGAGGCATTTAACTGTTTCATTTGTTTTCGAAACTCTGTTTCATTTGTTAGTAGGATTTTCTTGCCCTTATCCTCTTACATGAGTACCGGGTACAAGATTTCCTGCGCCCTTGATTTAATTTAATCATTTAACATCTTTTACTTAACTTTAATTGTTAAAGATCTCACAGGATAGGTACCAGTTGCCACGTTGTCCTGTTTCTGACATTCACTATTGAATATTCGTGTAGCTTTATTTGCTAATTTCACCATGTTTCGTCTCCAAGCTTTCCGTGCAAATCCAGCAGGTGAAATAGGGACTTTAAGTCGTACCAAGAGGACTGAATTACAAACTCTTGCACATGAGTATCAACTAGAAGTTCCCTACCAAGCCAACAAAAATGACCTATACAACCTGTTGCTGGATTACTATTTAGAGCAAGGTAAGATAGACTCTGGAACTCATGAAACTTACTATATTGCAGATAAAACTGATTTGGCAACGCTGAAACTCAAACTAGAGCTGGCCAAGATTGAACGTGAGCAGCAAAGGGAAGCAGCTGCCATACGAAGAGAAGAACAAGAACGTGAGATTGCCTTACTCCAAGAGCGGGAACGAGTACAGCTTGAAACACTCCGTGAGCGGGAACGCTTACAGCTTGAAACCAAACAACGCGAGTCGGAAATACAACGCGAACATGACAAGCAACAAGCGACTCTGGCTCTAGAGTGTCGTCAACGCGAAATCGCCTTGGAAACTTCACACTTCACTCAACGCCAGCAAGCTACTGCCAATCTTCCCGTCAGTTTTAATATATCACATGCAAGTAAGTTAATGCCATCCTTTGTAGAAGCAGAAGTTGATGTGTTCTTCACCACCTTTGAAACCCTTGCTAATCAACTCAGTTGGCCTGTCGACCAATGGGCCACACTTCTCAGAGTCCATCTTACAGGTAGAGCTGCAGTCACACTCAGTACTTTGGCGTCTGAGAATGACTACCACACTCTGAAACAAGCAGTGTTGGACGCCTACCTACTTTCCACAGAAAGTTATAGAAGGAAATTCCGTGACCACCTGAAGGCAAGTACCACTACCTTCCTTGAATTTGCTAACACGAAACGGAGGTATTTCATGAAATGGCTGGAAGCAGCACATGTCTTTACTTTTACAGAACTCGTCAACCTAATGCTTGTTGAAGAATTCTTGAGACGTGTGCCGCCTCCTGTCCGCCTCTACTTAGCAGATAAAGAAGAAACCGACTACCTGAAGTGTGCTAAGTCGGCTGACACTTACAGCCTCATCCACCGGCTGACACCCGAACCATCCTCCAGTAAGAAGTCGTGGTACAGTTACGAGAAAGTGAGCACCGATCAAGCTGGTTCACAACTGTACTGCAAGTATTGTAGACTCTATGGACATACCATAGACAAGTGTGGTAAGTCTCAATACAAGGGAACCACCGACCAACAAAAACCCAAACCAACTCCTCCTAAGTCCGGTAAGCCTGTGATGAATGTTGGTGTTAATGTTAATGATCTTTCTCTATTCAGTAACCACCTGTATACTGGAACTGTCTCTGCCAACGGTTCAAATCCGGAGGGACATTTCAAATTGAAGATCTTGAGGGACACAGCGGCTCTTCAATCAATCATCTTGAAGTCGGCTGTGCCCAACATCGTCTACACCGGAGAAACTGTCTTCATCACTGACCTCACTGCTACCACTCCATACCCTCTCGCCAGAGTCCACCTGGATTGTCCCTACGTGAACGGGGAAGTCCAAGTCGCCGTCAGGGAAAAGCCTTTTCCCATGCCTGGAGTGCAACTTCTCCTAGGCAACGACTTGGCAGAAGACCTGCAACCGACCAACCTGATCGTCATGGACAAACCCCAGGTGTGTAACTCTGTGCCAAGTAACCCTATTCTAGAGTATGTTCCAGCAGAGGTTCAAGAGAGTGATGAAGTTTCTCCTCCGGTTCTCGTGACCACACGTGCACAAGCCGCACGTCCACAGCCAGCTGACTCTACTGCTACCGCTGTCCCTCAAGACCCTCAGAAACTCCCCCCGCATCTGACCAAGTTGGAGTTCCGTAAGTTGCAGAGGGAAGATCTTACTTTAACACCATTGTTTTTCCAGGCTGAGACTTAACCCGACAGTATTCCTGGGTTCTTCCTAGAGAACGACTTGCTCTACCGCAGATATAGACCCAGTAAACTGAAGGAGGAGGACGATTGGGCCAACATCGAACAACTTGTGATTCCCACCAGCCTGCGGCCCACTATTCTACACCTGGCCCACGGAGCACTCTCCCACTACGGCTTCAACAAGACTTACCATGGAATTCGTCAAGACTACTACTGGCCAGGTATGGTAAATAACGTCAAACAGTACGTAAAACAGTGTCATACATGTCAGATGGCAGGCAAACCGAACATCTCCATTCCCAGAGCGCCACTGATTCCCATACAGGTGCCTGCGGAACCTTTCCACAGACTCATAATAGACTGTGTCGAACCTTTACCTCGGACCAGTTCAGGTAACGCCTACATCCTAACCATCCTGTGTCCTACCACCAGATTTCCCATAGCAGTTCCAGTGAAGAACATCACGGCTGCTACGGTTATAAAACATCTATTGAAGATCTTCACTCAATACGGATTTCCCAGGGAGATTCAGAGCGACTGTGGTACCAACTTCACCAGTGATCTCTTCAAGAGGACACTGGAAGAGTTCAACATCAAACAGGTATTGTCCAGCCCCTATCATCCTGCTTCACAGGGTTCTCTTGAACGTAGTCATCAGACAATCAAAGCACTCATGAAAAAGTTTTGTAGTGAAACCTCGAAGGATTGGGATAAGCAGATTGACCTTATAATGTGTATTTACAGAAGTCTCCCCAATGAGTCCCTAGGAGTATCTCCTTATGAGATGCTCTACGGCCGTAAGTGCCGTACTCCCCTTAAGGCTTTCAAAGACTCTCTCCGAGATGCCACCTTCAGTGAGCATCAGAATGTGCCCCAGTTTCTTCAAAACCTTCAACACATTCTAGAGAGAGTCCACCGTTTTGCCCATGATAATCTATTGAAAGCCCAGGAGAGAATGAAGACTCATTACGACCAGACCAGCAAAGTAAGAAAATTCAAGCCGGGAGACTTCGTCCTTGCATATTTCCCTATCCCAGGTTCACCTTTACAAAACAGGTTTTCAGGACCCTACTGCGTCAAAGAGTGCAGGAATAATAACAACTACGTAATAGAGACTCCAGATAGGCGGCGGAAGACCCAGCTGTGCCACGTCAACCTCCTGAAGCAATATAATGGTACTCCTCCCACTGTCCTAATTAACTATTCCACCTTCACAGAACCCTACATCCACAGTGAGACCTTCCCAGCTTCTCCTCCCGAAAGCACTGACAAGGAGTCAGCGCTTTCTAATTCCGAAATCCTTAATGATCTTCCCAAATACTTTCAGGATAATCATAGTGCACCTCTCGTCAAGATCTTCAGAGAACATCAAGAGTTGTTCCGAGATGACCCCCAAGAGTGTAATGTTACCCAGCACGACATCCAACTGCTCCCTGACACCCGGCCGATTCGTCAACCCTTCTACCGAATCAGCCCGAGCAAGAAAGAAGTCATGCGTGCTGAGGTGCAGTACCTCTTGGATCATGGACTGGCTACACCTTGTGAGTCCCCCTGGGCCTCACCTTGTATCTTGGTGCCCAAACCCCAAGGTAAGGTGCGGTTATGCACTGACTATCGTAAACTGAACAATGTCACTGTCAAGGATGCTTACCCCTTGCCAAGGATAGATGACATCCTTGATGCCATTGGTAGTGCCCAGTACTTGTCCCAAGTGGACTTGCTTAAGGGGTACTATCAAGTGTGTCTAACGGAGCGCGCTAAAGAGATATCTGCCTTCATCACTCCTTTTGGACTTTTCAGATATGAACGCCTTCCTTTCGGACTATGTAATGCCCCGGCCACCTTTCAGAGAGCTGTCAACCGTGTCATCCAGGGCTTGGATAACACATACGCCTACCTGGACGATATCGTCGTAGCCTCCAACACCTGGAGTGAACATCTGCTCCAGCTGCGACGTCTGTTCTCCAAGCTCCTGACAGCCGGCCTCACCATCAACCTGGGCAAGTCCACTTTCGCGAAAGGTAAAGTGCGTTATCTGGGTCATGTTATTGGGAGTGGCAGCATAGCTCCGTTAGACTCACACACTCAAGCCATCCAACAGTATCCACAGCCTACCACCAGGAAGCAGCTCCTGCGCTTCCTTGGTCTTGCCTCCTACTACCGTAGGTTTGTGAGGAATTTCAGTACAGTCGCCACACCTCTAATTCTATTAACCAGTCCCAAGCAACGGTATAATTGGACCATGCAGCAAACCGTTGCTTTCGAACAACTCAAATTCCTCCTCTGTTCTAACCCCATTCTCGCCTCTCCAGATATCACCAAGCCTTTCGTCCTTCATGTCGACGCCAGTGGTACCGGCGTTGGTGGTGTCCTGATGCAACAACGAGGCGAGGAGGTTCTACCTGTCAGCTACTACAGCTACAAACTGAAACCACACCAGAGGAACTACAGCACTATTGAAAAGGAGCTACTATCCATCGTCCTGAACCTCCAACACTTCGCTCCGTACCTACAAGGCGCCAGGTCTACCACCATCTTCTCAGACCACAACCCTCTCCGCTTCCTACATCAAGCCCAATTCACCAACCAGCGTCTTCTACGATGGGCTCTGTATTTACAAGATTTCAACCTGGAGATCCGCTATATCAAGGATTCTGACAACACCATAGCCGATGCCCTCTCCAGAGTTTATGAAGTAGAAGCGACTCCATCCATTACTCCACCACATAACGACATACTTCTTCCAGAACCGCAGGCTTCGGGGGAGAGTTGTGACAATAATCTCCTTCAAGAGATTGAGCCTGCTCTTCCCTCCACAATTACGTCGTTACAACTATATAAAACTACTATGGAAGAAATGTCCAACAACGACAACAACACCAGCAAGGTTTGCCAGAGAGCAAAACGTATGCAGCCAGGGACACCTGCTCAGACTCAAACCGCCAAACTACCTGTCTTACTGCCGGCTCCCCGCTGATTGGTCGCCGGTCTGGCTGCAACTGCACTCGCCCCCCCCATACTACTTGATGTCTGGGGCCGCCACGACCTCAGTCCTCAGAATATTCCGTGCTTTCACAGTTAACACTTCTCCCTGCTAGACGTAAGCTTTAGCGTACGTATACTGAGAGAGGTGATAGCTTAAAGCCAATATTCCAGCACCTTTCATATACTTGTATATTGCACTTCTTGTTATTTTGTCTTAACGTAACTTTTCATTGTGTCATTTAATTATTCTTATTATTTTGATTGATTGATTTTCTTATACGAAATTGTTTGTCCATTTTATTCATGTTTTATTTCTTTAACGTAATTAAAATTTCATTGTTAAAATTTACTTGTGTTTTGTGTGTCTTCTCCTTACCTTACCACAGACGAAGTTCCCGATTTTCTATTTTTTTTAATACTATGTGACGAGGCCATACCCCTAGCTTTGAACAGCCGAACACCAACGCGTTACCGTCACATATTATATATATATATATATATATATATATATATGTATATATATATATATATATATATATATATATATATATATATATATATATATATATATATATATATATATATATATATATATATATATGTCGTACCTAGTAGCCAGAACTCACTTTTTGGCCTACTATTCAAGGCCCGATTTGCCTAATGACCCAAGTTTTCCTGAATTAATATATTTATTCTAATTTTTTTCTTATGAAATGATAAAGCTACCCATTTCATTATGTATGAGGTCAATTTTTTTTTATTGGAGTTAAAATTAACGCAGATATATGACCGAACCTAACCAACCCTACCTAACCTAACCTAACCTATCTTTATAGGTTAGGTTAGGTTAGGTAGCCGGAAAAGTTAGGTTAGGTTAGGTTAGGTAGTCGAAAAAGCATTAATTCATGAAAACTTGGCTTATTAGGCAAATCGGGCCTTGCATAGTAGGCTGAGAAGTGCGTTCTGGCTATTAGGTACGACATATATATATATATATATATATATATATATATATATATATATATATATATATATATATATATATATATATATATATATATATATATATATATATATATATATATATATATATATATATGGGGAGTGAGGGTGAAATTGGATATAAGATAGTGAGCTTCAAGGTAATATACTCAAACATTGATGGAATTACCAATAAAGCAAGTGAACTGGCAGAAAGGGCGCAAGAAGAAAACCCTGATGTAATAGGACTCACAGAAACAAAATTGTTAAGAGTCATAACAGAGGCTGTGTTTCCAAAGGACTACTATACAGTAAGGAAAGAGAGGGAAGGGAGAGGAGGTGGAGGAGTGGCCCTGCTGATAAGGAAGGACAGGAATTTTGATGAGATCGAAATTCCGGACTGTGACGGGTTCAGAGATTACATAACTGGAACTATAACAATGGGTGGACCTAAGATAATAGTGGCAGTCATTTACAACCCTCCCCTAAATGACAGAAGACTTAGACAGGAGTTTGATAGGAACAACATGGCAACCATTAATATAATAGAGAGAGCAGCTTCAGTTGCCTGCAGGATTGGCTCAAGACTCTTAATTATTGGCGATTTCAACCATGAAAAGATAGCCTGGGAGAATAGGGACCCACATGGTGGTGCAGATACGTGGAGAGCTAAACTCTTGGAAGTGGCAACAAGGAACTTTCTGAGCCAGCATGTCAAGGAACCCACAAGAGTGAGAGGCAATGATGAACCAGCTAGACTCGACTTGATATTCACCCTGAATGAGTCAGAAATAAGGGAAGTCAAAGCTGAAGCCCCCATAGGAATGAGTGACCACAGTGTACTGACTTTTGAGTACTTGGTGGAGGTAGGGATAACCTATCCAAGGATGGGATCGGAGGGAAAAAAACTAAATTACCGAAGAGGAAAATATGACGAGATGAGGAACTTCCTCAGGGGAATACCAAGGGGAAACAGAACTTAGAGACATGAATGTGCAGGACTTGATGGAATTTGTCACCGAGAAGTGCCAGGAAGCTACAGACAGGTTTATCCCCGTCCAAAAAGAGAAAAACGAAAAAAACTGTAAAAACCCATGGTTCAACCAGGAATGCAAGGTAGTGAAGCAACTGAGTAAAAGAACATGGAGAAACTACAGAAATTATAGAACATCGGAGAGCAGGGAGAGATACCAGAGGGCCGGAAATGAGTACCTCAGAGTGAGGAGGGAAGCAGAGAGACAGTTTGAAAATGACATAGCTAGTAAAGCCAAGACCCAAACAAAGCTGCTCCACAGCCACATCAGGAGGAAAACAGCAGTGAAGGAACTAGTGAGAAACTGAGAAAAGGGGTGAACAGATACACAGAGAATGACAAGGAGGTGTGTGAAGAATTAAACAAGAGATTCCAGGAGGTCTTCACAATAGAACAAGGAGAAGCCCTTGCACTAAATGAGGAGGAGGCAAACCAAGCAACCTTGGAGGAATTTGACCTCACCAGTGATGAGGTCAAAAAGTGTCTGCTGGAGCTGGACGTGACAAAGGCTGTTGGGCCTGACAGAATCTCACCATGGATACTAAAGGAAGGTGCAAAAGCACTAAGTGTGCCACTCGCTATGGTGTATAACAGGTCACTGGAAACAGGAAACTTACCAGAAAGTTGGAACACAGCTAACGTTGTCCCAATATACAAAAAGGGTGACAGGCAAGAGGCACTGAACTTCAGGCCAGTTACCCTAACTTGTATACCATGCTAGGTGATGGAGATGATTGTGAAGAAAAGGCTCGTAAAGCCTTTTTCTGAAGGGAAATAACTTTGTAACGCACCACCAACATGGGTTCAGGGATGCTAAATCGTGCCTCACAGGTTTAATAGATTTCTATGACCAGGCAACAAAAATTAGGCAGAAAATAGATGGGTGGGGCGACTTCATTTTCCGGGACTGCCAAAAAGCCTTTGACACAGTACCCCATAAAAGGCTGTTAAAAAAGTTGGAGCATCAGACAGGAGTAAAAGGGAAGGTGCTCCAGTGGATGAAGAAGTACTTAAGCAACAGGAAACAGCGAGTAACGGTGAGGGGGAAAAAGACATCAGAGTGCCGAGATGTCACCAGCGGAGTCCCACAGGGCTCAGTACTTGGACCCATCCTTATTCTAATATATGTAAACGATCTTCCAGAGGGTATAGACTCGTTCCTCTCGATGTTTGCTGATAATGCAAAAGTTATGAGAAGAATCAAGACGGATGAAGATAGACAGAGACTACAGGATGACCTGGACAAACTGGAGGAATGGTCTAGAAAATGGCTGCTAAAGTTCAACTCAGGAAAGTGTAAGGTAATGAAATTAGGCGAAGGGAGCAAGAGGCTGAACACAAGGTATCATCTGGGAGGTGAAATCCTGCAAGAGTCAAATAGAGAGAAAGATCTGGGGGTTGATATCACACCGAACCTGTCCCCAGAGGCCCATCTCAAAAGAATATCATGAGCGGCATATGCTAGACTGGCCAACATAAGAATTGCCTTCAGAAACTTGTGTAAAGAATCGTTCATTGCCCTGTATACCACTTATGTAAGACCAATCCTGGAGTATGCAGCTCCAGCCTGGAGTCCATGCCTAGTTAAATACAAGACAAAGTTAGAGAAGATCCAGCGGTATGCCACCAGGCTCGTCCCGGAACTTAGAGGAATGAGCTACGAGGAAAGGCTAAAGGAGCTGATTCTAGCATCCCTGCAAAACAGAGGAGTAAGGGGAGACATGATAACCACCAATAAAATTCTCAGGATATTTGACAGGGTGGACAAAGACAAACTCTTCAGCACGGGTGGGACACGAACAAGGGGACACAGGTGGAAACTTAGTACCCAGATAAGCCACAGAGACGTTAGAAAGAATTTTCTCAGTGTCAGAGTAGTTAATAAATGGAATGCACTAGGAAGTGATGTGGTGGAGGCTGACTCCATTCACAGTTTTAAATGTAGATATGAAAGAGCCCAGTAGGCTCAAGAATCTGTACACCAGTTGATTGACAGTTGAGAGGCGGGACCAAAGAGCCAAAACTCAACCCCCGCAAGCACAATTAGGTGAGTACAGCCACATCCACCCTCCCCAACAAGCCACACACTTTCCCTACACCCACACTATTCCCAACAACGAGACTCCACAACACCCACACTCTCTTCCCATAGCTACACTCTCCACCATATCCACACTCATCCACATTCACCCTTTTCCCCTCCACCACCCCACCAGGGAGCCGGTCGGCCGAGCGGACAGCACGCTGGACTTGTGATCCTGTGGTCCCGGGTTCGATCCCGGGCGCCGGCGAGAAACAATGGGCAGAGTTTCTTTCACCCTATCCCCCTGTTACCTAGCAGTAAAATTGGTACCTGGGTGCTAGTCAGAAGTCACGGGCTGCTTCCTGGGGGTGAAGGCCTGGTCGTAAATAAGTGGTAAATAAGACCGGGCCGCGGGGCCCGGTCTTATATTGCATATTGTCTTGGGGACCATTCAGGCTTGTTCGCATTTGTGTTCCTCACGTGTGCCCCAAAGAATGAGGTGATTTGGTAAAATGCTATGCCCAAGATTACCATCCGAGTGCCGGCGGTGGGGTGGTTCAAATAGCTTCGGCTATCACCTCATTTTGTCCGGTCGTGATGGTCAAGTGGATTAAGGCGTCTTGTACATACCAGTTGCGTTGCTCCTGGGAGTATGGGTTCGAGTCACTTCTGGGGTGTGAGTTTTCAGTTGCATATTGTCCTGGGGACCATTCAGGCTTGTTCGCATTTGTGTTCCTCACGTGTGCCCCAAAGAATGAGGTGATTTGGTAAAATGCTGTGTCCAAGATTATCATCCGAGTGCCGGCGGTGGGGTGGTTCAAATAGCTTCGGCTATAACCTCATTTTGTCCGGTCGTGATGGTCAAGTGGATTAAGGCGTCTTGTACATGCCAGTTGCTTTGCCTTTGGGAGTATGGGTTCGAGTCACTTCTGGGGTGTGAGTTTTCAGTTATATATATATATATATATATATATATATATATATATATATATATATATATATATATATATATATGTCGTACCTAGTAGCCAGAACGCACTTCTCAGCCTACTATGCAAAGCCCGATTTGCCTAATATGCCAAGTTTTCATGAATTAATTGTTTTTCGACTACCTAACCTACCTAACCTAACCTAACTTTTTCGGCTACCTAACCTAACCTAACCTATAAAGATAGGTTAGGTTAGGTTAGGTAGGGTTGGTTAGGTTCGGTCATATATCTACGTTAATTTTAACTCCAATTAAGAAAAATTGACCTCATACATAATGAAAAGGGTAGATTTATCATTTCATAAGAAAAAAATTAGAGAAAATATATTAATTCAGGAAAACTTGGCTTATTAGGCAAATCGGGCCATGAATAGTAGGCCAAAAAGTGCGTTCTGGCTACTAGGTACGACATATATATATATATATATATATATATATATATATATATATATATATATATATATATATATATATATATATATATATATGTCGTACCTAGTAGCCAGAACGCACTTCTCAGCCTACTATGCAAGGCCCGATTTGCCTAATAAGCCAAGTTTTCATGAGTAAATTGTCTTTCGACTATCTAACCTACCTAACCTAACCTAACCTAACTTTTTCGGCTACCTAACCTAACCTAACCTAACCTAACCTACAAAGATAGATTAGGTTAGGTTAGGTAGGGTTGGTTAGGTTCGGTCATATATCTACGTTAATTTTAACTCCAATAAAAAAAATTGTCCTCATACATAATGAAATGGGTAGCTTTATCATTTCATAAGAAAAAAATTAGAGAAAATATATTAATTGAGGAAAACTTGGCTTATTAGGCAAATCGGGTCTTGCATAGTAGGCTGAGAAGTGCGTTCTGGCTACTAGGAACGACATATATATATATATATATATATATATATATATATATATATATATATGTCGTACCTAGTAGCCAGAACTCACTTCTCAGCCTACTATGCAAGGCCCGATTTGCCTAATAAGCCAAGTTTTCATGAATTAATATATTTTCTCTAATTTTTTTCTTATGAATTGATAAAGCTACCCATTTCATTATGTATGAGGTCAATTTTTTTTTATTGGAGTAAAAATTAACGTAGATATATGACCGAACCTAACCAACCCTACCTAACCTAACCTAACCTATCTCTATAGGTTAGGTTAGGTTAGGTGGCCGAAAAAGTTAGGTTAGGTTAGGTTAGGTAGGTTAGGTAGTCGAAAAAACATTAATTCATGAAAACTTAGCTTATTAGGCAAATCGGGCCTTGCATAGTAGGCTGAGAAGTGAGTTCTGGCTACTAGGTACGACATATATATATATATATATATATATATATATATATATATATATATATGTCGTACCTAGTAGCCAGAACGCACTTCTCAGCCTACTATGCAAAGCCCGATTTGCCTAATAAGCCAAGTTTTCATGAATTAATTGTTTTTCGACTACCTAACCTAACTTTTTCGGCTACCTAACCTAACCTAACCTATAACGATAGGTTAGGTTAGGTTAGGTAGGGTTGGTTAGGTTCGGTCATATATCTACGTTAATTTTAACTCCAATAATTTTTTTTTACCTCATACATAATTAAATGGGTAGCTTTATCATTTCATAAGAGAAAAAATAGAGAAAATATAATAATTCAGGAAAAATTGGCTTATTTGGCAAATCGGGCCCTGCATAATAGTGCCTCGCATATATATATATATATATATATATATATATATATATATATATATATATATATATATATATATATATATATATATATATATATATATATATATATATATATATATATATATATTTTGGTAGCAGTCTTTCCTGTAGACATATATTATTAAATATGACCGAAAAAGTAAGATTAATAATTCTAACACGAATTTTCTGTATCTTTCTTACGTTTCTTTTCACTGTTGATGGTAATTCAAAGATCAATTCTCTAAAATTAATTTTTATTTCTAGTCTGACACGACACTTAAGCGCGTTTCGTAAAACTTATTACATTTTCAGACTTTAGTTTACAAACACACAACTGAAACTGAATAGAGCTTACTGATTGATTGATTGATAAAGATTAAGCCACCCAAGAGGTGGCACGGGCATGAATAGCCCGTAAGTGGTACAATTTTTTTTTCCCAGTGTTCTGAGGTTGCATTTAACCATCAAGCTGTTATCGTGGGGGAGGATACTGCTTCACAGTCTTTATGAGGGTGTCCAGCTGCTGGACACCTTTGTTGACCAGGAGAGTGGCTGTGTTGATGGCTTCAGGGTGGCCACTGCATGATTCAGGAACTCTTAAAGCTCTTCTAAGGTCACTGGTTGCTTCACATTCCAGAAGATAGTGAAGTAATGGCTTTTCTGTGACAGTTTGGCAGATGATGCACTCTCTCTGTCGGGGTTCACCAATCTCCCAGTTGCATCTGTAACCTAGACGTAGTCTATATAGCCTAACTGCTATTTCCCTGTGGATTCCTTTTGGGATATTTAACCTTTCTAATTTGGTTGCCTGAAGATACCATGTTGCAGATGGCGAACCTTCAGTTGTTCTCTGGTGCAGGTAGGCTCTGTTGAGATGTGAGAGTTTTTTGGTGATGATGTTTTTTATGTTCTCTAGGCTGGGTTGAATTGTTTCATGTATCACTGGATGACGAGTTGCCAATTTAGCAATTTCATCAGCTTTTTCATTTAATGGGATTCCAATATGGGATGGGATCCAGTTTAAAGTTATGTTGAGGCCTTTGCCTTTAGCGACTGCTCCTTGATACAAAATGGTGGTAATTATTTCCACATTATCTTTCCACTGTTTTTGTCCTAGTATTTGAAGTGCAGCTTTTGAGTCTGTGTGTATGATTGCATTTTGAGTGTTTTGTGCAATCACATATGCGAATGCCTGTTGTATGGCAAACAGCTCAGTTTGGGTTGATGATACTAGTCCTCCCAGTCTCCAATATGCCTGAACGCTGGTCGTGCAAAGAGCAGCGCCAGCACTCTCATATTCTGTGTCCACCGATCCGTCTGTGAAGATGTGGGTGGCTCCTGCTACTGCTATGCTATACATTTGCTCTTCTATTATGCGCCTTAGGATTGTCGGATCATAGGCAGCCTTTTTCATTGGGAGACTTTCTATTACTATTTTGAAAGTAGGCTCTTCCCACGGTGCGGAAGGAGTGTAATTTGGGTGTAATAGAGCTTACACATCTTCGAGGTTTATATCTACATTTGGGTGAGGTGGATAAGGTGAAAAACGAACTTTCAACAATGGGTATTCAATGGGTATTAAATTCCAACACAAGACAGAACACGAAACAATGGGTATTGAATGGGTATTAAATTCAAACACAAGACAGAACACGAAACAATGGGTATTGAATGGAAGTAATTGAAGAAACCCTATTGGTCCATATTTCTTGATGCTTCTATATTGGAGAGGAGTCTTGAAGTGGGTAGAAAATAGTTGTGCATTAATTGGCTGTCGATTGCTGGTGTTGACTTCTTGATGTGTAGTGCCTCGCAGACGTCAAGCCGCCTGCTATCGCTGTATCTATCGATGATTTCTGTGTTGTTTGCTAAGATTTCTCTGGTGATGGTTTGTTTGTGGAAAGAGATTATATGTTCCTTAATGGAGCCCTGTTGCTTATGCATCGTTAAACGCCTGGAAAGAGATGTTGTTGTCTTGCCTATATACTGTTTTTTTTTAGGCTTACAGTCCCCAAGAGGGCATTTGAAGGCATAGACGACGTTGGTCTCTTTTAAAGCGTTCTGCTTTGTGTCTGGAGAGTTTCTCATGAGTAGGCTGGCCGTTTTTCTGGTTTTATAGTAAATCGTCAGTTGTATCTTCTGATTTTTGTCTGTAGGGATAACGTTTCTACTGACAATATCTTTCAGGACCCTTTCCTCCGTTTTATGGGCTGTGGAAAAGAAGTTCCTGTAAAATAGTGTAATAGGGGGTATAGGTGTTGTGTTAGTTGTCTCTTCAGAGGTTGCATGGCGTTTCACTTTCCTTTTTATGATGTCTTCCACGAAGCCGTTGTTGACTAGGACCTGCCTTACCCTACAGAGTTCTTCGTCGACTTGCTTCCATTCTGAGCTGTGGCTGAGAGCACGGTCGACATAAGCGTTAACAACACTCCTCTTGTACCTGTCAGGGCAGTCACTGTTGGCATTCAGGCACATTCCTCTGTTTGTTTCCTTAGTGTAGACTGCAGTGTGGAAAACTCCGCTCCTTCCCATGACTGTTACATCTAGAAAGGGCAGCTTCCCTTTCTAGATGTAATACGAGATGATGATGAATAAATACGAGAAGTATTCGAAACGTTATGCATTTTAAAGTAAAGAATCTGAAACAAGATGTTCAGTATATCCCTGGTTTTCCTATTCATCTTAAAATAGCCAGAACGCACTTCTCAGCCTAGTATGCAAGGCCCGATTTGCCTAATAAGCCAAGTTTTCCTGAATTAATATATTTTCTCTAATGTTTTTCTTATGAAATGATAAAGCTACCTATTTCCTTATGTATGAGGTCAATTTTATTTTATTGGAGTTAAAATTAACGTAGATATATGACCGAACCTAACCAACCCTACCTAACCTAACCTAACCTATCTTTATAGGTTAGGTTGGGTTAGGTAGCCGAAAAAGTTAGGTTAGGTTAGGTAGGTTAAGTAGTCGAAAAATAATTAATTCATGAAAACTTGGCTTATTAGGCAAATCGGGCCTTGCATAGTAGGCTGGGAAGTGAGTTCTGGCTACTAGGTACGACATATATATATATATATATATATATATATATATATATATATATATATATATATATATATATATATATATATATATATATATATATATATATATATATGTATATATATATATATATATATATATATATATATATATATATATATACATATATATATATATATATATATATATATATATATATATATATATATATATATATATATACATATATATATATATATATATATATATATATATATATATATATATATATATATATATATACATATATATGTCGTACCTAGTAGCCAGAATGCACTTCTCGGCCTACTATGCAAGGCCCGATTTGCCTAATAAGCCAGGTTTTCATGAATTAATTGTTTTTCGACGACCTAACCTACCTAACCTAACATAACCTAACTTTTTTGGCTACCTAACCTATAAAGATAGGTTAGGTTAGGTAGGGTTGGTTAGGTTCAGTCATATATCTATGTTAATTTTAACTCCAATAAAAAAAAATTGACCTCATACATAATGAAATGGGTAGCTTTATCATTTCATAAGAAAAAATTAGAGAAAATATATTAATTCAGGAAAACTTGGCTTATTAGGCAAATCGGGCCTTGCAAAGTAGGCTGAGAAGTGCGTTCTGGCTACTAGGTACGACATATATATATATATATATAATATATATATATATATATTAGTATATTTTGGTAGCAGTCTTTCCTGTAGACATATATTATTAAATATGACCGAAAAAGTAAGATTAATAATTCTAACACGAATTTTCTCAATCTTTCGTACATTACGCTTCACTGTTGGAGGTAAATCAAAAATCAATTCTCCAAAATTCATTTTTATTTCTAGTCTGACGCGACACGGGCGCGTTTCGTAAAACTTATTACATTTTTAAAGACTTTTAGTTCACAAATACGCAACTGAATAGAACTTACGTATCTCCGATTTTATATCTACATTTGAGTGAGGTGGGAGGGGTGATGTGGCATTAACACAAGACAGAACAGGAGGGGATATTAATAGGGTATTAAAAGTATCAACACAAGACAGAACACAAACAATGGGTATTGAATAGAAGTGTTTGTAGAAAGTCTATTGGTCCATATTTCTTGATGCTTCTATATTGGAGCGGAGTCTTGAGGTGGGTAGAATATAGTTGTGCAATAATTGGCTGTTGATTGCTGGTGTTGACTTCTTGATGTGTAGTGCCTCGCAAACGTCAAGCCGCCTGCTATCGCTGTATCTATCGATGATTTCTGTGTTGTTTACTAGGATTTCTCTGGCGATGGTTTGGTTGTGGGAAGAGATTATATGTTCCTTAATGGAGCCCTGTTGCTTATGCATCGTTAAACGCCTAGAAAGAGATGTTGTTGTCTTGCCTATATACTGGGTTTTTTGGAGCTTACAGTCCCCAAGTGGGCATTTGAAGGCATAGACGACGTTAGTCTCTTTTAAAGCGTTCTGTTTTGTGTCTGGAGAGTTTCTCATGAGTAGGCTGGCCGTTTTTCTGGTTTTATAGTAAATCGTCAGTTGTATCCTCTGATTTTTGTCTGTAGGGATAACGTTTCTATTAACAATATCTTTCAGGACCCTTTCCTCCGTTTTATGAGCTGTGGAAAAGAAGTTCCTGTAAAATAGTCTAATAGGGGGTATAGGTGTTGTGTTAGTTGTCTCTTCAGAGGTTGCATGGCTTTTCACTTTCCTTCTTATGATGTCTTCGACGAAACCATTGGAGAAGCCGTTATTGACTAGGACCTGCCTTACCCTACAGAGTTCTTCGTCGATTTGCTTCCATTCTGAGCTGTGGCTGAGAGCACGGTCGACATATGCGTTAACAACACTCCTCTTGTACCTGTCAGGGCAGTCGCTGTTGGCATTTAGGCACATTCCTATGTTTGTTTCCTTAGTGTAGACTGCAGTGTGGAAACCTCCGCCCTTTTCCATGACTGTTACATCTAGAAAGGGCAGCTTCTCATCCTTTTCCATCTCGTAAGTGAAACGCAGCACGGAACTCTGCTCAAATGCCTCCTTCAGCTCCTGCAGATGTCTGACATCAGGTACCTGTGTAAAAATGTCGTCAACATACCTGCAGTATATGGCCGGTTTCAAGTTCATGTCGACTAAGACTTTTTGCTCGATGGTACCCATGTAGAAGTTTGCAAACAGGACACCTAGGGGAGAACCCATGGCGACCCCATCTACTTGCTTATACATGTGCCCATCCGGGCTCAAGAAGGGTGCCTCTTTAGTACAAGCTTGGAGTAGTTTCCTCAGAATATTTTCTGGTATGTCAAGAGGAGTACAGGCTGGATCACGATACACTCTGTCGGCTATCATTCCGATTGTCTCGTCCACAGGTACGTTGGTAAACAGCGATTCTACGTCCAACGAGGCTCTTATCCCTGTGGCCCGTGTGCCCTGCAGTAAGTCAACAAATTCCTTTGGAGACTTCAGGCTGAAGGCGCAAGGAACATAAGGAGTCAGCAGGCCGTTGAGTCGCTTCGCCAGTCTGTACGTGGGTGTGGGTATCTGGCTAATGATTGGCCGAAGTGGGTTTCCAGGCTTGTGCGTCTTGACATTTCCATACGCATATCCAGGTTTATATTCCCCAATGATCTTTGGCAGGTGGAGTCCGGATTTCTTGGCGTTCACAGTTTCGATCAGTTTGTTGACCTTTGCTTTTAATTCGGCTGTAGTGTCCTTCGTTACCCTTTGGAACTTAGTTTGGTCAGAGAGTATGATGTTCATTTTCGCCAGATATTCGTCATTTTTAAGAATGACATATATTGGCGACTTGTCACCTCTCCTGACAACTATCTCCTTGTTCTCACGAAGGCTTTTAGCTGCCGCTTTAAGCTTTAAGCTTTAAACATATAAATGACCCCTCACTTGCTCTAGTGCTCTTGGGAGGTGGTGATCTTTGGTGTATTTAAATACTCCGAAATTACCATCTCTTTTAAGGGTCTGATCAGGTGGTGGAGCGGGTTAAGGCGTACCAGTTATGCCAGTTGCTGGAAGGCTTCTGTGCTGGCTAGGGTTCGAGTCTCCTGGTGGGAAAGTGTTCTAAAGTTGTATACTTCACTCTCGTGTTTAGGAGAGTTGTGCCTTAAGCATAGACACTGTGTCTTCCCATATTAACAGGAACTTGATGAAATAAACCTATAAATGACCCCTCACTTGCTCTAGTGCTCTTGGGAGGTGGTGATCTTTGGTGTATTTAAATACTCCGAAATTACCATCTCTTTTAAGGGTCTGAGCGGGTTAAGGCGTACCAGTTATGCCAGTTGCTGGAAGGCTTCTGTGCTGGGTAGGGTTCGAGTCTCCTGGTGGGAAAGTGTTCTAAAGTTGTATACTTCACTCTCGTGTTTAGGAGAGTTGTGCCTTAAGCATAGACACTGTGTCTTCCCATATTAACAGGGACTTGATGAAATAAACGTATAAATGACCCCTCACTTGCTCTAGTGCTCTTGGGAGGTGGTGATCTTTGGTGTATTTAAATACTCCGAAATTACCATCTCTTTTAAGGGTCTGAGCAGGTGGTGGAGCGGGTTAAGGCGTACCAGTTATGCCAGTTGCTGGAAGGCTTCTGTGCTGGCTAGGGTTCGAGTCTCCTGGTGGGAAAGTGTTCTAAAGTTGTATACTTCACTCTCGTGTTTAGGAGAGTTGTGCCTTAAGCATAGACACTGTGTCTTCCCATATTAACAGGGACTTGATGAAATAAACGTATAAATGACCCCTCACTTGCTCCAGTGCTCTTGGGAGGTGGTGATCTTTGGTGTATTTAAATACTCCGAAATTACCATCTCTTTTAAGGGTCTGAGCAGGTGGTGGAGCGGGTTAAGGCGTACCAGTTATGCCAGTTGCTGGAAGGCTTCTGTGCTGGCTAGGGTTCGAGTCTCCTGGTGGGAAAGTGTTCTAAAGTTGTATACTTCACTCTCGTGTTTAGGAGAGTTGTGCCTTAAGCATAGACACTGTGTCTTCCCA
Organism: Procambarus clarkii; assembly: GCF_040958095.1. Lineage (NCBI taxonomy): Eukaryota > Metazoa > Arthropoda > Malacostraca > Decapoda > Cambaridae > Procambarus > Procambarus clarkii. The sequence continues at coordinate 18,697,947 of NC_091236.1, forward strand.
AATTAACAGGGACTTGATGAAATAAACGTATAAATGACCCCTCACTTGCTCTAGTGCTCTTGGGAGGTGGTGATCTTTGGTGTATTTAAATACTCCGAAATTACCATCTCTTTTAAGGGTCTGAGCAGGTGGTGGAGCGGGTTAAGGCGTACCAGTTATGCCAGTTGCTGGAAGGCTTCTGTGCTGGGTAGGGTTCGAGTCTCCTGGTGGGAAAGTGTTCTAAAGTTGTATACTTCACTCTCGTGTTTAGGAGAGTTGTGCCTTAAGCATAGACACTGTGTCTTCCCATATTAACAGGGACTTGATGAAATAAACGTATAAATGACCCCTCACTTGCTCTAGTGCTCTTGGGAGGTGGTGATCTTTGGTGTATACTCCGAAATTACCATCTCTTTTAAGGGTCTGAGCAGGTGGTGGAGCGGGTTAAGGCGTACCAGTTATGCCAGTTGCTGGAAGGCTTCTGTGCTGGGTAGGGTTCGAGTCTCCTGGTGGGAAAGTGTTCTAAAGTTGTATACTTCACTCTCGTGTTTAGGAGAGTTGTGCCTTATATATATATCTATATATATATATATATATATATATATATATATATATATATATATATATATATATATATATATATATATATATATATATATATATATATATATATATATATGCAATTGACGATCACAAAACACTGATCATTTTATGCGGAAAATCCACAGAGAAATATGAAAGGAGGTGAACGTTTCGGCTTTGTTAAAGCCTTTGTCAACACCAAACCAACACCTTTGGTGTTGACAAAGGCTTTAACAAAGCCGAAACGTTCACCTCCTTTCATATTTCTCTGTGGATTTTCCGCATATATATATATATATATATATATATATATATATATATATATATATATATATATATATATATATATATATATATATATATATATATACATATATATATATATATGTCGTACCTAATAGCCAGAACGCACTTCTCAGCCTACTATTCAAGGCCCGATTTGCCTAATAAGCCAAGTTTTCATGAATTAATGTTTTTTCTTCTACCTAACCTACCTAACCTAACCTAACCTAGCTTTTTTTGGCTACCTAACCTAACCTTACCTATAAATATAGGTTAGGTTAGGTTAGGTAGGGTTGGTTAGGTTCGGTCATATATCTACGTTAATTTTAACTCCAAAAAAAAAATTGACCTCATACATAGAGAAAAGGGTTGCTTTATCATTTCATAAGAAAAAAATTATAGTAAATATATTAATTCAGGAAAACTTGGCTTATTAGGCAAATCGGGCCTTGAATAGTAGACTGAGAAGTGAGTTCTGGCTACTAGGTACGACATATATATATATATATATATATATATATATAGTGGAGTCAGACCCATTGCCGTGGGTAACACACTTCGGCGCCTTGTTGCTAGGGCAGCTGTCAGAAAAATTAGCATAGAAGCTGCGACGATGCTTCGACCCCATCAACTAGGTTTTGGTGTCCCCCATGGCTGTGAAGCAGCAGCTCATGCAGCACGAGCCTATATCAAGCATTTCCCAGAAAATAAGTCATTAATTAAATTAGACTTTAAAAATGCCTTCAACCAGGTAAAAAGGGATGTGGTACTGGAAGCAGTTCGAACAAGCTTTCCTTCTCTACTCCCCTTCGTCTCAGCAGGGTACAGTAGGAAATCGACGCTGCTGTTTGGGGAACATGAAGTTGTTTCTGCAGAAGGTGTCCAGCAGGGAGACCCACTTGCCCCTTTTCTTTTTTGCATGGCTGTTAAAGAGGTCACAAGCAGGTTGACCAGCGAACTCAACATCTGGTTCCTGGACGATGGCACCCTGGCAGGGACACAGGAGTCCCTGCTAGAAGATCTACAGCTGGTGAAATCTAAGGGAGAGGAGTTAGGACTCACCCTAAACCCATTAAAGTGTGAAATCATCTCATCTAGCCAACCCACCATAGATGCAGTGCGAACCATATTGCCAGGAGCCCAAGTCATCGCTCCCACTGACAGTGTGCTGCTAGGGGCACCTCTGGGCTCGAACGCCATTGAGGTAGTCCTCGAAGAAAAGCTGAACGACCTGAGGAGGATGGAGGGAAAAATAGGGGCTTTAGACGCCCACGATGCTTTGTACCTTCTCACAAGGTGCCTGGCTTTGCCCAGACTGACCTATTTCCTAAGGTGTGCTCCCTCCTTCGACAGCCCAAAATTAACAGAATATGACACACTCCTAAGGCCAATAACCGTGAAAGTGTTAAACCTCTCCCTGCAAGATGACCAATGGGACCAAGCAACGCTCCCAGTTAGACTCGGGGGAATAGGTATTCGCAAGGCGACACAGTTAGCATTGCCAGCATTTTTATCCTCGACCAGTGCAACAGGTGAATTAGTTAAGGAAATACTACCGGAACACCTAAGAGACTCCATTGGGATTCATGATCCCAAATTCGCGGAAGGAGCCGGTCAGTGGGACACTCTCGTCAACTCTCATCCTCGACCGACTTTTCCAAATGACTGCAAACAGTCCAAATGGAATAGCCCCATGGTGGAGAACATCGCCACATCATTGCTGGAGGCAGCTTCCAGGAAGGACAAAGCGCGTCTTCTAGCTGTGCAAGCGCCCCATGCCGGGGACTTCCTGTTGGCAGTCCCTAATTCCGCCTTGGGTACCCGCCTGGACCATCGGACCCTAAGTATTGGTGTTGCTCTGCGCCTTGCCGCCCCTATCTCCAACGAGCACCGGTGTATTTGCGGCCATGCACGGGCAGACCAATTCGGCAGCCATGGTCTCATGGCTGCCGTATTGGCTGCTTACGTCTCATCTGTCGTAAGACACAGGGAAAGATTGCCAGACATGAAGCAGTCAATGACATCATCAAGAGAAGTTTGGCTTCAGCTGGGTGCCCAGCACAAAGGGAACCTCAGTTGTGCAGGCCTGACAACAGCCAAAAACGCCCAGATGGAGTCACCCTGCAGCCGTGGAGGGAAGGTAAACAGGTCGTGTGGGACTACACGTGTGCATCCACATTGGCTGATACTTATCTACCTTACAGCGCAGCTGAGGGAGGCGGGGCGGCCACCTTCAGGGAGACCCAGAAAACTAACAAGTACAGGGACCTAGAACGTTGTTACAGGTTCGTGCCAATAGGCTCTGAGACTCTGGGCGCCTGGGGAAAATGTGCACTTAAGTTCCTGAAGGAGCTGGGCGAGGAACTCATTGGGAAGACTAGAGACCCAAGAGCGGCCAGTTTTATGTTCCAGCGCCTCAGTGTCGCTGTATATATATATATATATATATATATATATATATATATATATATATATATATATATATATATATATATATATATATATATATATAACTGAAAACTCACACCCCAGAAGTGACTCGAACCCATACTCCCAGAAGCAACGCAACTGGTATGTACAAGACGCCTTAATCCACTTGACCATCACGACCGGACATAATGAGGTGATAGCCGAGGCTATTTGAACCACCCCACCGCCGGCACTCGGATAGTAATCTTGGGCATAGCATTTTACCAAATCACCTCATTCTTTGGGGCACACGTGAGGAACACAAATGCGAACAAGCCTGAATGGTCCCCAGGACAATATGCAACTGAAAACTCACACCCCAGAAGTGACTCGAACCCATACTCCCAGAAGCAACGCAACTGGTATGTACAAGACGCCTTAATCCACTTGACCATCACGACCGGACATAATGAGGTGATAGCCGAGGCTATTTGAACCACCCCACCGCCGGCACTCGGATAGTAATCTTGGGCATAGCATTTTACCAAATCACCTCATTCTTTGGGGCACACGTGAGGAACACAAATGCGAACAAGCCTGAATGGTCCCCAGGACAATATGCAACTGAAAACTCACACCCCAGAAGTGACTCGAACCCATACTCCCAGAAGCAACGCAACTGGTATGTACAAGACGCCTTAATCCACTTGACCATCACGACCGGACATAATGAGGTGATAGCCGAGGCTATTTGAACCACCCCACCGCCGGCACTCGGATAGTAATCTTGGGCATAGCATTTTACCAAATCACCTCATTCTTTGGGGCATACGTGAGGAACACAAATGCGAACAAGCCTGAATGGTCCCCAGGACAATATGCAACTGAAAACTCACACCCCAGAAGTGACTCGAACCCATACTCCCAGAAGCAACGCAACTGGTATGTACAAGACGCCTTAATCCACTTGACCATCACGACCGGACATAATGAGGTGATAGCCGAGGCTATTTGAACCACCCCACCGCCGGCACTCGGATAGTAATCTTGGGCATAGCATTTTACCAAATCACCTTATTCTTTGGGGCACACGTGAGGAACACAAATGCGAACAAGCCAGAATGGTCCCCAGGACAATATGCAACTGAAAACTCACACCCCAGAAGTGACTCGAACCCATACTCCCAGAAGCAACGCAACTGGTATGTACAAGACGCCTTAATCCACTTGACCATCATGACCGGACATAATGAGGTGATAGCCGAGGCTATTTGAACCACCCCACCGCCGGCACTCGGATAGTAATCTTGGGCATAGCATTTTACCAAATCACCTCATTCTTTGGGGCACACGTGAGGAACACAAATGCGAACAAGCCTGAATGGTCCCCAGGACAATATGCAACTGAAAACTCACACCCCAGAAGTGACTCGAACCCATACTCCCAGAAGCAACGCAACTGGTATGTACAAGACGCCTTAATCCACTTGATCATCACGACCGGACATAATGAGGTGATAGCCGAGGCTATTTGAACCACCCCACCGCCGGCACTCGGATAGTAATCTTGGGCATAGCATTTTACCAAATCACCTCATTCTTTGGGGCACACGTGAGGAACACAAATGCGAACAAGCCTGAATGGTCCCCAGGACAATATGCAACTGAAAACTCACACCCCAGAAGTGACTCGAACCCATACTCCCAGAAGCAACGCAACTGGTATGTACAAGACGCCTTAATCCACTTGACCATCACGACCGGACATAATGAGGTGATAGCCGAGGCTATTTGAACCACCCCACCGCCGGCACTCGGATAGTAATCTTGGGCATAGCATTTTACCAAATCACCTCATTCTTTGGGGCACACGTGAGGAACACAAATGCGAACAAGCCTGAATGGTCCCCAGGACAATATGCAACTGAAAACTCACACCCCAGAAGTGACTCGAACCCATACTCCCAGAAGCAAAGCAACTGGTATGTACAAGACGCCTTAATCCACTTGACCCAAAGTGGACGTGTGCCCCAAAGAATGAGGTGATTTGGTAAAATGCTATGCCCAAGATTACTATCCGAGTGCCGGCGGTGGGGTGGTTCAAATAGCCTCGGCTATCACCTCATTATGTCCGGTCGTGATGGTCAAGTGGATTAAGGCGTCTTGTACATACCAGTTGCGTTGCTTCTGGGAGTATGGGTTCGAGTCACTTCTGGGGTGTGAGTTTTCAGTTGCATATTGTCCTGGGGACCATTCAGGCTTATTCGCATATATATATATATATATATATATATATATATATATATATATATATATATATATATATATATATATATATATATATATATATATATATATATATATATAAGAACATAAGAACAAAGGTAACTGCAGAAGGCCCATACGAGGCAGCTCCTATCTATAACCACCCAATTCCACTCATATACTTGTCCAACCCGCGCTTGAAACAATCGAGGGACCCCACCTCCACCACGTTACGCGGCAATTGGTTCCACAAATCAACAACCCTGTTACTGAACTAGTATTTACCCAAGTCTTTCCTAAATCTAAACTTATACAATTTATACCCATTGTTTCGTGTTCTGTCTTGTGTTGATATTTTTAATACCCTATTAATATCCCCCCCTGTTATGTCCATTCATCCACTTGTAAACCTCAATCATGTCACCCCTAACTCTTCGCCTTTCCAGTGAATGCAACTTAAGCTTTGTTAATCTTTCTTCATATGAAAGATTTCTAATTTGGGGAATTAACTTAGTCATCCTACGTTGGACACGTTCAAGTGAATTTATATCCATTCTATAATACGGCGACCAAAACTGAACTGCATAATCTGAATGGGGCCTAACCAGAGCAAGATATAGCTTAAGAACCACATCAGGTGTCTTGTTACTAACGCTTCGATTAACAAATCCCAGTGTCCTATTCGCCTTATTACGAACATTCATGCATTGATCCTTTTGTTTTAAATTCTTACTAATCATAACTCCCAGATCCCTTTCGCAATCTCAACACCATCTAGCTCGTATCTTGTAACTCTATCATCATTACCTAGCCTCAGAAATTTACATTTATCAGCATTAAACTGCATTTGCCAATCCTTTGACCATTTCAAAACCCTATCTTGATCAACTTGAAGTGATAGTGAGTCCTCCGAATTAATTTCCCTACCGATTTTCGTATCATCGGCAAATTTGCAAATGTTGCTACTCCAACCTGAATCTAAATCATTTAAATATATTAAAAACAACAGAGGTCCCAGGACAGAGCCCTGAGGTACTCCACTAACAACATTATCCCACTCTGACTTAACCCCATTTATACTAACTCTCTGTTTCCTTTGGAATAGCCATGCCCTAATCCAAGTTAATATAGCACCCCTAATACCATGAGCTTCTGTTTTTTTAATTAGTCTTTCATGTGGCACTGTATCAAAAGCTTTGCTAAAGTCAAGGTTCACAACATCACAATCTTTACCACTATCAACTGCCTCAACAATGCTGGAATAAAAAGTTAGCAAATTTGTTAAACATGAACGGCCATTTGTAAAACCATGTTGCGACTCATTTATTAATTTGTTTTTCAAGATGGAGACGAATTGTATTTGCAATTATCGATTCAAGTAACTTTCCCACAATAGACGTTAGGCTAATTGGTTGATAGTTTGACGCAAGTGATCTCTCTCCTTTCTTAAAAATTGGTACCACATTAGTTACCTTCCATGACTCTGGCACTCTGCCTGACTCTATTGATTTATTAAATATGGTAGACAGTGGCTCGGAAAGCTCCTCTTTGCATTCTTTAAGCACCCTGGCAAACACTTCATCCGGCCCTGTATATATATATATATATATATATATATATATATATATATATATATATATATATATATATATATATATATATATATATATATATATATATATATATATATATATATATATATATATATATATATATATATATATATATATATATATATATATATATATATATATATATATTATTAAATATGTCCGAAAAAGTAAGATTAATAATTCTAACACGAATTTTTTTCAATCTTTCGTACATTTCTTTTCACTGTTGGAGGTAAATCAAAAATCAGTTCTCCAAAAATCATTTTTATTTCTAGTCTGACGCGACACGAGCGCGTTTCGTAAAACTTATTACATTTTCAAAGACTTTAGTTCACAAATACACAACTGAATAGAACTTACGCATCTCCGATTTTATATCTACATTTGAATGAGGTGGAAGGGGTGATGTGGCATTAACACAAGACAGAACAAGATGTGGCATTAATAGGGGTATTAATTTCATCAACACAAGACTGAACAAGAGTATTAATAGGGTATTAATTTCATCAACACAAGACAGAACACGAAACAATGGATATTGAATAGAAGTGTTTGTAGAAAGCCTATTGGTCCATATTTCTTGATGCTTCTATATTGGAGCGGAGTCTTGAGGTGGGTAGAATATAGTTGTGCAATAATTGGCTGTTGATTGCTGGTGTTGACTTCTTGATGTGTAGTGCCTCGCAAACGTCAAGCTGCCTGCTATCGCTGTATCTATCGATGATTTCTGTGTTGTTTACTAGGATTTCTCTGGATATATATATATATATATATATATATATATGCAGAAAATCCACAGAAAAATGTGAAAGGAAGTGAACGTTTCGGCCTGATTAAAGCCGTTGTCAACACCAAACTGACTAGAGGAAAGAGAGGGAGGGTATAGGGCAACATCTGGAACCTGACCAACCCATCTCTAGGGAAATGTCCCTCATTTTCTTTTATGTGATTATGGCAAATTTTCACCTTACTTCTATATAGTTCTTGTAATAAATAAATTAATTAAATTTTATTATTTTGCTAATTAATTATTTCTGGTCGTTTAGGATGGTCCTGACCAGGTTAATATTGCACGAGGAGCGGCGCGAGAGAGAGAGAGCTGCCTTAAATACAACAGCTCAAGTTGGGAGTGCCTGAAAAAGACACACACGGACGGCATTTTTTGGACTGTCGGAAAGCCTTAGACACAGTACCCAATAAAAGGCTGATGCATAATCTGGAGAAACAACCAAGAGTAACAGGTAGGGCGCTCCAGTGGGTAAGGGAGTACCTAAGCAATAGGAAGCAGAGAATAACAATGAGGGGTGAGACCTCATATTGGCGTGAAGTCACCAGTGGAGTCCCACAGGGCTCTGTACTTGAACCTATCCTGTTTCTGATATACGTAAATGATCTCCCAGAGGGTATAGACTCATTCCTCTCAATATTTGCTGACGACGCCAGAATTATGAGAAAGAATGTGACAGAGGAGGACAGCTTGAGGCTTCAAGAAGACCTGGACAAGCTGCAGGAATGGTCGAACAAATGGATGTTAGAGTTAAACTCAAGTAAATTTGATGTAATGACGATAGGTGTAGGGAGCAGGTGACCAGATACTAGGTATTATTTGGGAGATGAAATACTTCAAGAGTTAGAAGCTCATATCAAGAGGATAACATCAGCGGCATATGCCAGGTTGGCTAACTTAAAAACGACCTTTAGAAACTTGTGTTAGGTATCTTTCAGAACTTTCTGTACAACGTATGTCAGATCAATCTTGGAGTATGCGGCTCCAGCATGGAGTCCATATCTAGTCAAGCATAAGACTAAACTGGAAAAGGTTCAAAGGTTTGCCACCAGACTAGTACCCGAGCTGAGAGGCATGAGCTACGAGGAGAGACTACGGGAATTAACCCTCATGTCACTGGGAGACAGAAGCGTTAGAGCGGACAGGATCACCACATACAAGATTCTCAGAGGAATTGATAGAGTAGATAAAGACTGACTATTTAAAACAAGGGGCACACGCACTAGGGAATACAGGGGGAGATTGAGTGCCCAAATTAGCCATAGAGACGTTAGAAAGAATTTTTTCAGTGTCAGAGTAGTAGACAAATTGAAGGCCTTAGGAAGTGATGTGGTGGAGGCTGATTCCATACACAGTTTCATGTGTAGATATAATAGAGCCCAGTAGGCTCACGAATCTGTACTTTAGTTGATTGACAGTTAAGAGGCGAGACCAAAGAGCCAGAGCGCAACCCCCGCAAGCACAACTAGGTAAGTACACACAGAAACTGCTGTCTGTCGGTGGGCTGGTTTTACCTGCGTTTGGTTCTGGAGCGAACACAATGTTACGGTGATGATTGTACAACACCCAGAGGACATGCAAGGGCATTATCTTAAAAGCAGCTTCTATTAGATATTTGCACTTAAGTACCTTGTGCAAATAAGGTACTCATCTTTTTCCAAAGATGGGTATTGTCTACGAACTTCCCAATAGACAGGACCTATTTTTGTATTCTCTTTTAAATGTCGTTCCAATTTCTCGGTAACACGAGGGCAAGGAAACGATGAGCGTAGCGGAAATGTACAATAATGGCGTGATAGTGGTGCAGTACGACATTAATCGGACAGACGTATGACTGCGCAGTGGGTGGGTTGCCAGGGGCAATATATCCTTAATGTTTTATTTCGACCCCTCGGCCATTACCATATTCCTTCTCTTAGACATCATCACATTCTTCATCCGACGATCATTATCGCATTTCACCACTTCTCACGGTCGTTATCATATTTTCCTTCGTACGACCCTCATTTTCTTCTGACTTATGTAACTCGCAACGAATGTAAGTAAAAAATAACAATGGACTTCAATGACAGATCTGGAAATATGTAGTACAAAGACAAATGACTTTTTCTCAGTTGGTTCAGCGACGGTTTCACTCCTTGCATGATTGGCGTTCCAGATCCACGAAGGTTTTTCTTCTTAGCTACAAATGTTTTCCTTCTTAGCGCCTTCGTGGCGACTACGTCGGTATTCAGGTAGCTACACTAAGTCGAAAAACCTTCGAAAGTTTGGTCCGGTATCTAAGTGTGGTGTCGACCACTCGTAGCTTTACGTAAACTGGATATAACTCAATTTTTCTCTACTACATAACACTCGGATCGATTTTAAGATATTGGAACATGACCAAAATATTATAGCTGGCGAATCTCGTGAAGAGGAGTCCTTCGTGTTAGTTATAAATGCATTCTCTGCTTGAAACTTGAAGTAAAATGTATTTTATGATAGGAGAATTAGTTCTATAATAGCACGATATTATATCAGTAGTTTTTAAGTAAATAAACACTGGTGAACATGAAATATGAGAGAAGGTGATGAGCTCTGCCTGATGGGATCATTTACTATCACCAAATGCCCCTGTTCACCAAGTAGTAAGGGTGTACCTTAACTAAAAATACCCATTTCTAATTTATTTAGTTTGGTTTTATTTTGAAATTAAATCTTGGTGAGACATAAAATAAAAATATGCTGCACAAATGATGTTAGGTAAGAAGGGTAAAAATGTCAAAAACTTTATTCATTAAATACTTAAAGCTATAATTATGACTATATGGAGAGAGGGAAGTAGGGGTCCAAGACCTCTTCCTGTTACACAACTTGGGTGTGGAACAAGTACTTATCAAAAGAAGGCATCGTGCAGGGAAGGCTATGTAGCAGTAAGGCAGTGAGGTGAGGCAGCTACTTATTTGAGAAATGCTTATTTTATTTACCTTATAAGCTGAGGCAACTTATTTTATTTGAGGAATACTCAGCTGATTCCTCTACATTTAGCATGGAACAAATTTGTGGCCAAGACCTCTTCCTGTTACACAATTTGGCTGTGTGTAACCAAACTAGAAGTGCTCTACAACTCAAGGGACCCAGAATGTGGAATGACCTCCCGAATCATGTCAAAGGCAGTACCTCTCTCAACTACTTTAAGAGTAAAACCAAGTACTACCTAATTAACTCCATGTAACCTACCTTACCCCCTAAATGTCAACCCATGTCTTGCTATTTTTTAAACAATGCTGTTTGTTCACCAACGTGTACAATTGCTGATTTCTGCTATGTTACCCCCTCCCCCTTTTTTTATTTTTATTCCTTCTTTCAACACAATTTATACCTAATCCCGCTAACTATTAAGTTTTAGTCTTAGTGTTTTTCCCCCACACCTTGCCCGAAATGCTATGAGTATTAGTGGCTTTAGGTATTGTATGTACTAGCTCTGCCTATAAATCCAACATTATGTTTGCAAATCAACTGTATGTATTTTTCCTGAATAAAATTTATTTATTATTTATTTATTAATCAGTAAGTAAGTATTAAAAGAAGGCACCAAGCTGGGAAGGCTATGTAGCAACATTGTTTGTAACATTAAACCAATTTTTTTTTAACAAATAATGCACCTGTATGGGAAAACAAATCCTGTCAGCTGTAAAAATATTGATGCAATTATTCAAATAAAAAAATATAATGAAAGAAATATTACTGGAATATTTTTATCCTATCTTTTGTACTGTACAGTATATCAAAGGAAGTGAAAAATTGAGACATAATGCACAATTTAATGAATGATTAAAAAATGATTAGCATGGATTAGCTGTTCAAAAGAAATATGACTATTACATATCAATATGAGATCTTAAGGATCCATGGTTAATATGATTTAATAAGGATAATACAGTATTTGTAATAATACAAACTATAATTTAAAATCTTTATTACTGATTTTTTTTATTAAAAAGATTATGTATACACAGCAATGTGCTGCTACCCTATTCTATAAGGAATATTACACAGAGGAGATAAAAAACTAGCTATAAGTTTATCTAAACTCCCATCTCACAGGATGGTTAGACATACATGTGTGACGATAATCTCTTTCAAGAGAGATTGAGCCTTCTCTTCCCTACATCATTACGTCGTAACATACAAGATACTATATAGAAGATACGTCCACCAGTATCGCCAAACGTTTTGCCCAGGAAGCAAATCGTACCCTGCACACCCCGACACCTGCTACAGCCGCCGTAACCAGCAAACTGCTCATCCTCTGCCTGCCTGTTGCTGATTGGCTGGTGTCTCGTCGCACCTGCACTCTGCCACCACCACAAGTCGTCGTCTGGGCTGCAGCACACCAGACTCGTCAGAATATCTTTGTGCTCCTTGAAGTTGACATCTCTCGCTAGTAGACTAAGCCTTGGCTTTCGTGTACTAAGGGAGGTGGCAGCTTGAAGCCAGTATTCCAGCACCCATTATTAATTTATATTGCTATCACTATTTTTGCATTCTGGTCTTAGAGTAACTTTTCATTGCCAGTTATTATTCATGTTATTTTGTTTGTTGACCAGTGTTGAATTTTATGAGATTGCCTTTATTCATGTCTTGTTTTCTAGAGTAATTAAAATTTCATTGTTTACATACTTGTGTTTTGTGTGTCTTCCCATTACCTTACCACAGACGAAAGGACAAACTTTTCTCTCTTTTTTTGTGATGTGACGAGGCCCTGCCTCCAGCTTTTGAAACAGCCGAACACCAACGCTTTACCGTCACACACGGAATCAAGGTACAAAATACCAGCCTCAATACAAAAAACAAATCAACTCTGACTAAACAACTCTTCACGATTTTCACAAGAGGTAAGCACTGAATCATGGAAACATTATATTATAATTACTCTTACCAGTTTCTACAAGACTCCTCTCAAACAATGCATTTTTTAACATGTTTAGGTATACACAGCAATGTGCTGCTTCCCTATTCTGTATAAAGGACCACACAGTGTAGATCAAAATCCAGGTACAAGCTCACCCAACATCCTCACCTCACAGGATGGCCAGTCATACATGGAATCAGGAGAGAACAAAATACTTAAAGCTGATCTATTAGCCCCCCACTGACAAAATCTGGGTACAGCACAAAAATATCTTCCAATATTCCTGAGTGTATAAAGTAATTACAGAGCTCAAAGTACCTCATACCATTTGGTATGAAGTCACTGATAACAGGGCAATCACAGATATAGTGTTGGAGAGTATGTCCTCTCAAGTAGAACTGAAAACAGATGTTTTCTCCACCAAGAGGGCTATAAACCCTTGGAACCGCCTACCCGCTGAAGTCGTAAATGCCAAATTCCAGCTAAAAAATATCATTAAGGCATGTTGACCAGACCACACACTAGAAGTTGAAGGGACGACGACGATTCGGTCCGTCCTGGACCATTCTTAAGTCGATTGTGATGAGGAGTTGTTGTTGTTGTTTAAGATTCGCTACTTAGAACGATAAGTTCCAGTAGCACGGGCTATGGTGAGCCCGTATGATGAGGAGGTAGAGACAGGCAATAAATAGGCAAGAGAGAGCTGAGGCGGAAAGTAAGGTGTAGGGGATAGTAGTAATAATGAGAACTGCAGAAGGCCTATTGGCCCATTGTCTTCTCCTACGCTCCCTTGCTATCCTCTTCTTATTCCTATTACTATCTCCTTCGGTGGGTATAATAGGAGCTGCCTCTTATGGGCCAATAGGCCTTCTGCCAATCTCATTATTACTACTATCCCCTACACTTTACTTTCCTCCTCAGCTCACTCTTGCCTGTTTATTACCTGTCTCTACCTCCTCATCACAATCGACTTGAGAATGGTCCAGGACGGACCGAAACGTCGTCGTCCCTTCAACTTCTAGTGTGTGGTCTGGTCAACATACTTCAGCCACGTTATTGTGACTCATCGCCTGCATCATTAAGGCAGTTAGCGGGCCTTTAACAAGCCGCCGGCTTTCTGTCCTCTTCGAGGCCACTAGATAGTTAGTGGCCCTTGGGTAAATTCAGTAAATATATACAATAATTATCAGCGCATCTTCCGAGCAACAAGGACAGCTACACAGTATCTCATATAATTACGTAGGTAAACAACAAATGTAACATATTTGTTTACTACAATGTCGGTGCTGGCTGTAGAAGTTGAAAAAACATAGTTTTATTTCGAAATATAATAATTTTATAAGAAAAATCGACGTAAATAGGAGGCAGTAGAGCTCCGATAAGCCAGCGCTAAATCTTCAATATGAAGAATGTTGCTGCTCTCTGATTGGCCAAACGAAACACAGTAGTGAGAAATACATGGAGCATCGTGAATCTAGGTACAGACCCCGATAGTCCAAGGGACTGGGTACAGTTCCTTCGCACCATCCTTCTCTTCCAACTCTTTAGTCTACCCTTCCATCACTGTTCTTATTCTGTCCTCATATAAGGAGCTTGTAGGTCATCTTAATACCCTGTACCAGTGCTAAAGTCACACGGGCTAAGCTTTCCTTACAACCTCGTACAGGATGTTTCGTTGTGAGGAAACTGCCGCTGGAATATTATTGAGATCAAAGAGAAAAGATGAGGACAGGAATAATATACTTTCCTTTTGCAATGGAATCAAATTAAATTATATCTATGGTGACAATTGGGAACAGCGCCACACGAAAGATAAAAGTACAAGAGTGGGAAATGGCGCTCTGATGAACTGGAATCTGATTGGGAATTCCATGTGAGAACATCCTTTAACACCGCAGCTGCCGCGTCAGCTTGAAAGGCTTTGGAGAGAATGGATGGTCAGAATATATTTCAGATCTCGTCATGCGCTTTACGAGGCAAAGCTTAGCTGATTCGGTTGTCCAAGCAGTTAGTAATTGCCCCAACTGGTGGTGCGACCCGCACTTTAATGTGTAATATAAATGTATTCACGCATCACACTCGATAATTCAGGGACATGTGGGAGTTGATTTGTGAACTTGACCAGAGTGCTCGTGTTGTGTCGTGTACTGGTCCAGAGTGCTCGTGTTGTGTCGTGTACTGGGCCAGAGTGCTCGTGTTCTGTCGTGTACTGTACCAGAGTGCTCGTGTTATGTCGTGTACCGGGCCAGAGTGCTCGTGTTCAGTCGCGTACTGGGCCAGAATGCTCGTGTTCTGTCGTGTACTGGGCCAGAGTGCTCGAGTTCTGTCGTGTACCGAGCCAGAGTGCTCGTGTTCAGTCGCGTACTGGGCCAGAGTGCTCGTGTTCTGGGCCAGAGTGCTCGAGTTCTGTCGTGTACCGAGCCAGAGTGCTCGTGTTCTGTGGCGTACTGGGCCAGAGTGCTCGTGTTCTGGGCCAGAGTGCTCGAGTTCTGTCGTGTACCGAGCCAGAGTGCTCGTGTTCTGTCGCGTACTGGGCCAGAGTGCTCGTGTTCTGGGCCAGAGTGCTCGAGTTCTGTCGTGTACCGAGCCAGAGTGCTCGTGTTCTGTCGTGTACTGGGCCAGAGTGTTCCTGTTCTGTCGCATACTGGGCACGAGTGATGTGCCCAAAAAGAGAGATCCGTATGGTCACTGGCATATTGCCAGCTAGTCATGTGTTGAAGAATCTAGTTAGTTCCAGCAGGAGGCCCTGTACAATGTCTCGCAGTACAGGGTTGGGCATTTGTTTGATGTTGTTGGGTCTTAGTCCTGTGAACCCTCATGCTGATCCTGGTGGGAAGGATTAATCTGTTTTATGAACCAACGATTCGACCACACTCAGGGGTTCTGCTCTTGTGACACTGACTAGTTGAACACTGTCGTCACGTGGAGCTCTGGGTGGGTGTTTGGTTCTCAGGACTTGTGCTGTATCGGCATCCCTGGTGGCAACTGTGTCCTCACTGGCGATGACTGATTGCCCCTACAGTGTTGACTTCTTCTGTTTTCTTGCTGACTGTTGCTCTGATTTTGAATGCCTCGGTTCTGTTGTTATTATCTTTCCTGCGGTGGGTGTTTTTAGCACAGGTGGGGAGGGGTACCTGGTTGTTCTTTCTAGGGAAACTATTGATGGCTCTAATGACTGAGGAAGCTAGTGTTTTATCTAGCTTTGCAGAGACAGGAAGGAATATGGTGCAAACAGTAAGAGGATGTGACATGCTTGGGTTGGTCCAGGAGAGTCGTCCACGTTTTTCAGGTTAGTGAGGTTGGTTGCTGTTTGGGTAGCGAGCCACCTTGCAACTGGAAGCGTTGCAAGGTTCCACTCGACGACGCTCTGATGGGTTCTAGTAGGTTATCTGTCGACATGAAGCAGTGGGAGATGTTTTCCCCTGACTGTTGGTGTTGGCTGTTGATTTGTGTTCTCCTTGGGAGGGCGCCAAGAACTCAAACAATTTAATCCTAAACATTTTCTTGTGTGATGCCCAGCACTATCCCGGCGTGTTCACACAACTGATGAAGTATTTCTACCTAGAAACTACCACCATCAGAGACACTCTCTTCCACTGGTGTGGTGGCCACGCTAGCCCTCCCCTCACCCCGTACCACTGGTGTGGTGGCCACGCTAGCCCTCCCCTCCCCCCGTACCGTTGGTGTGGTGGCCACGCTAGCCCTCCCCTCCCCCCGTACCACTGGTGTGGTGGCCACGCTAGCCCTCCCCTCACCCCGTACCGTTGGTGTGGTGGCCACGCTAGCCCTCCCCTCCCCCCGTACCGTTGGTGTGGTGGCCACGCTAGCCCTCCCCTCCCCCCGTACCGTTGGTGTGGTGGCCACGCTAGCCCTCCCCTCACCCCGTACCGTTGGTGTGGTGGCCACGCTAGCCCTCCCCTCACCCCGTACCGTTGGTGTGGTGGCCACGCTAGCCCTCCCCTCACCCCGTACCGTTGGTGTGGTGGCCACGCTAGCCCTCCCCTCCCCCCGTACCACTGGTGTGGTGGCCACGCTAGCCCTCCCCTCACCCCGTACCGCTGGTGTGGTGGCCACGCTAGCCCTCCCCTCCCCCCGTACCGTTGGTGTGGTGGCCACGCTAGCCCTCCCCTCCCCCCGTACCACTGGTGTGGTGGCCACGCTAGCCCTCCCCTCACCCCGTACCACTGGTGTGGTGGCCACGCTAGCCCTCCCCTCACCCCGTACCGTTGGTGTGGTGGCCACGCTAGCCCTCCCCTCACCCCGTACCACTGGTGTGGTGGCCACGCTAGCCCTCCCCTCACCCCGTACCGTTGGTGTGGTGGCCACGCTAGCCCTCCCCTCCCCCCGTACCACTGGTGTGGTGGCCACGCTAGCCCTCCCCTCACCCCGTACCGCTGGTGTGGTGGCCACGCTAGCCCTCCCCTCCCCCCGTACCGTTGGTGTGGTAACCTTGCCACCACCACCACCATCGTTGGTGTGGTACCCATGCCACAACCACCATCGTTGGTGTGGTAACCTTGCCACCACCACCACCATCGTTGGTGTGGTACCCATGCCACAACCACCATCGTTGGTGTGGTACCCTTGCCACCACCACCACCATCGTTGGTGTGGTACCCATGCCACAACCACCATCGTTGGTGTGGTACCCATGCCACAACCACCATCGTTGGTGTGGTAACCTTGCCACCACCACCACCATCGTTGGTGTGGTACCCATGCCACAACCACCATCGTTGGTGTGGTAACCTTGCCACCACCACCACCATCGTTGGTGTGGTACCCATGCCACAACCACCATCGTTGGTGTGGTACCCTTGCCACCACCACCACCATCGTTGGTGTGGTACCCATGCCACAACCACCATCGTTGGTGTGGTAACCTTGCCACCACCACCACCATCGTTAGTGTGGTACCCTTGCCACCACCACCACCATCGTTAGTGTGGTACCCTTGCCACCACCACCACCATCGTTGGTGTGGTACCCTTGGCACCACCACCATCGTTGGTGTGGTAACCTTGCTACCACCACCACAACCACCATCGTTGGTGTGGTACTCTTGCTACCAACACCACAACCACCATCGTTAGTGTGGTACTCTTGCCACAACCACCATCGTTGGTGTGGTACCCTTGCCACCACCACCACAACCACCATCGTTGGTGTGGTAACCTTGATACCACTACCACAACCACCATCGTTAGTGTGGTACCCTTGCCACAACCACCATCGTTGGTGTGGTACCCTTGCCACAACCACCACAACCACCATCGTTGGTGTGGTAACCTTGCCACCACCACCACAACCACCATCGTTAGTGTGGTACCCTTGCCACAACCACCATCGATGGTGTGGTAACATTGCTACCACTACCACAACCTCCATCGTTAGTGTGGTACCCATGCCACCACCACCACCACCATCGTAGGTGTGGTACCCTTGCCACCACCACCACAACCACCATCGTTGGTGTGGTAACCTTGCTACCACTACCACAACCACCATCGTTAGTGTGGTACCGTTGCCACAACCACCATCGTTGGTGTGGTACCCTTGCCACAACCACCATTGTTGGTGTGGTACCCTTGCCACCACCACCACAACCACCATCGTTGGTGTGGTACCCTTGCCACCACCACCACAACCACCATCGTTGGTGTGGTACCCTTGCCACCACCACCACAACCACCATCGTTGGTGTGGTAACCTTGCCACCACCACCACAACCACCATCACTGGTGTGGTACCTTGGCGCCACCACCACCACCAACTGTGCATTTCAATCGGGAGTCAATGGGCTCATAAAACATTTTACAGCCAGAATTTTTTGTTCTTTTATGAGACATCTTTGCTTCCTTCTGGCATCATTGGAAGGTCCACCATGTCCAGCACGTTTACTCCTCTGGGTAACCCGTATTTATTTCCCCTCTACAACACAAAACTGACATTATTCCTGCACTCTCTTCTCCTGTTGTGATCCAATAGAGGATTTTCAAAGTCCGTTCCACGTACTACGCTCTATTGAACTCTATCACAAAAGCTTTCATTATTCATACAGTCTAAAGCATAATGTTTTTGTTCGTTATATTTCAAAAAAATTTGGCTGGGGTTTTACAGCCAAAGTAAATTAACACGTCTATTCCCTTTTAGAATTTATGAATTTTGGATTTTTTATATTGTTTAATTTATATAATTATCTCTATTTTAGAGTTGATATTTTCGGTATTTTCGTTAATGGATCAAGGGCCATATCATATAGCAATATATATATATATATATATATATATATATATATATATATATATATATATATATATATATATATATATATATATATATATATATATATATATATATATATATATATATATGAATGAAAACTCACACCCCAGAAGTGACTCGAACCCATACTCCCAGGAGCAACGCAACTGGTATGTACAAGACGCCTTAATCCACTTGACCATCACGACCGGACAAAATGAGGTGATAGCCGAGGCTTTTTGAACCACCCCACCGCCGGCACTCGGATAGTAATCTTGGGCATAGCATTTTACCAAATCACCTCATTCTTTGGGGCACACGTGAGGAACACAAAAGCGAACAAACTGTTCGCATATATATATATATATATATATATATATATATATATATATATATATATATGTCGTACCAAGTAGCCAGAACGCACTTCTCAGCCTACTATGCAAGGCCCGATTTGCCTAATAAACCAAGTTTTCATGAATTAATTGTTTTTCGACTACCTAACCTACCTAACCTAACCTAACCTAACTTTTTCGGCTACCTAACCTAACCTAACCTATAAAGATAGGTTAGGTTAGGTTAGGTAGGGTTGGTTAGGTTCGGTCATATATCTACGTTAATTTTAACTCCAATAAAAAAAATTGACCTCATACATAATGAAATGGGTAGCTTTATCATTTCATAAGAAAAGAATTAGAGAAAATATATTAATTCAGGAAAACTTGGCTTATTAGGCAAATCAGGCCTTGCATAGTAGGCCGAGTACGACGTTCTGGCTACTAGGTACAACATATATATATATATATATATATATATATATATATATATATATATATATATATATATATATATATATATATATATATATATATATATGTCGTACCTAGTAGCCAGAACGCACTTCTTGGCCTACTATGAAAGGCGCGATTTGCCTAATAAGCCAAGTTTTCCTGAAATAATATATTTTCTCTAATTTTTTTCTTATGAAATGATAAAGCTATCCATTTCATTATGTATGAGGTCAATTTTTTTTAATTGCAGTTAAAATTTACTTAGATATATCACCAAACCTAACCAACCCTACCTAACCTATCTTTATAGGTTAGGTGCGGTTAGATACCCGAAAAAGTTAGGTTAGGTTAGGTTAGGTAGGTTAGGTAGTCGAAAAACAATTAATTCATGAAAACTAGGCTTATTAGGCAAATTGGGCCTTGCATAGTAGGCTGAGAAGTGCGTTCTGGCTACTAGGTACGACATATATATATATATATATATATATATATATATATATATATATATATATATATATATATATATATATATATATATATATATATATATATATATATAAATGGAAATGCTCGTTTGTTCAAAATCGCTAATCTCCGAACGTTCTTCATCGATTGGTTTGAAATTTTCACACAACGTTCCATTCGCATCATAGTGGGTTTTTATTTACATACTATGTAAATGTCACGTCTGTGACGGGAAAAAAACATGCTTTTTTTGAAAAACTATGTTTTTCATATGAGGGGAAATCTTCGAAACCTCTTTACCAATTGCTTTGAAATTTTGACACAACGTTGCATTCGAATAGACGAGTGTTTTTATATACCTACTATATACATGCCTCACCTGTGACAGGAAAAAACATGAGTTTTTTTAAAACAGCGCCATCTGAAGGACGTAAGAGCAACACACGATATTCAAAATACGTTATGATTTCTTTTCAGTGTTTCCGATTGCATTGATTTATTGACTTTTCATAGATCTTGAATTATTTTTTATTTGGATTTAATTATTTTCTGTGACATTGCGTTGGAATTAAGCTGCATTGTTTACCATAGTGCTCATTTCGTGAGTATAGTTTGTTTCTTTTTTATTGTTTTCATTTCGTTTTTTTAACTATTCTTATTTTTCAGTGCAATTGGTGGTGAACTTGAGCTGTGTCAATTGATCTACGTTTGAATTGAAATATTTCGTTAGTATTTTTTTGGTTTTGTTTTGAAAACAAGAAAATGGAAAACACATTTATTTCACAGCTGCAAATGTGCAACAAACAGCAATGAATCCACCGGCTACAGCGTTAACTGCTTTCTTCAAGTTATGTCAAATGACGCATTTGCAAAAACACCGCTGTATTCGGAAGTGCCTACGTATTACACTTGGAATGCCAGTAGAAAATCATTTGAACGACGCAAACGAGGAGAGCGAGTCGACGGACAACCTGGCATATTGAAATAAACTACGATAGGCAGACTGAACACCATGCATTCCATTCATGATAAATGCTTCTTTCTTCGTAAGTTGTTGGTAAATGTGCCCGGTCCAACGTCTTTCCAGCAATTGAGATTTTCAGCGGCGTAACACAAGCCACTTGCCGTAGTGCTTGACAAGCTCTGAATTTATTGGAGAACGACCGACACTGGGATATATGCATTAATGACGCGTCCAACACGTCACCTACAAATCAAATTCGTGCATTGTTTGCAATCATATTGACCACCGG
This sequence comes from Procambarus clarkii, assembly GCF_040958095.1. Taxonomy (NCBI): domain Eukaryota; kingdom Metazoa; phylum Arthropoda; class Malacostraca; order Decapoda; family Cambaridae; genus Procambarus; species Procambarus clarkii. Next base: position 18,719,531 of record NC_091236.1, read on the forward strand.
CTCTCCTTCATCTCCAACAGAGTTATGGGAGAAATATAAATCGCACATGATGAAGATATTGTCCGTCGAATACGGAAGGAAATTTCAAATATGAACATGAATGTCACAACGGAAATCTACAACAAAGCGTTGAAGATGATTCAAAATTTGTGCTTAGAAATCGCGAAGGAACAAAATCCACAATGAATTGGAAATGCCATCACCGAATCGATCTGCTGCTGCTTCGTTCGATGTAGAATTATGTCGTGAACAAAGTTACAACTCGGGTGATCTGTTGTCGTATGTATAATCAAATATTCGTAATCTAACGCTTGAGCGAAAAGGCATTTACAATCAAATAGTTCAAACTGTCAATAACGGGCTTGGAGAAATCTTCTTAGATGCGTCAGGAAGAACTGGTAATACCTTCCTAATTAGATTGATTCTGGCAGCATTTCGATCCCAAAATAGCATAGCCTCAGCTCTTGCATCGTCCGAAATAGCTGCAACATTGCTACCAGGTAGGAAAACTGCTACCCCCGGTTTTGAAATTGCCTCTGAACATGCAATTCATTGAAACTCCCACGTGCAACATTTCTAAAGCATCCGGCACACGAACCTAACAATATTATTCAGTCTAACATTCAAAGATAGGCCGGCACATACAAGTCCGTCGACACTGTTGAGGAAGCAGATGAAGCGGTTAATTATCAAAAAGAGTTTTTTAATTCACTCGATCTGCCAGGAATACCATCACACGTACGGCAATTGGAAATCGGCGTGCCAATTATCATGCTGCGAAATATCAACCAGCCAAAACTTTGCAATGCTACGCGGCTTGCAGTAAAAAACTTAATCAGCGACGTCATAGAAGCAACAATCTTGACAGGACCTTTCAAAGGTGAAGATGTCCTCATTCCTCACATTACTCTGATTCCAACAGATATGGCATTTTAATTTAAGAGATTGTAATTTCCAATTCGTTTGGCGTTTGCAATCTCCATCATCAAAGCTCAGAGCCAATCTTTAGAATTGTGCAGTATATATCTAGACACGGTTTGCTTCTCACATAAACAATTATATTTTGCGTGTTCTAGAGTCGGCAAACCAGACAATTCCTATATCTCCTCAGACAATGGAACAACAAAAAATATTGTATATCCACAAGCATTGTAAAATTAAAATTAAACATAGTAGAACCGTGCACTTTTCCTTCCTTTTCACTTACCCAGACTGAGAAACAGCAATGCGTGGTGGGTACTGCCAGTATATATATATATATATATATATATATATATATATATATATATATATATATATATATATATATATATATATATATATATATATATATATATATATATATATATATATATATATATATATATATATATATATATATATATTCTTTTTATATAATGGCAGCAGGTTTTCTTTCAAACATGTTTCATTGAATATGACCGCATATTCAGTATATATTATTTTCTGGTTTAGACCCAGTGCGGGTATAAAATCAACAAGCATTGTAAGATCTCTTCACTTGAGAATGGACCATGGAGGTTCGAAACGTTGTGCAAATTGTATGAATAAGTGTAATACATTCTATAGTAAATCACTTCTTTTCTTCACCTTAAAAGTACAAAAATGAGTTTTGGAGAACTCCTATTTCAATTAAGCCCTGATGCTAAGAAAATAGTTAGAGGGATAGAAGCCCTAAACCAGAAAATAATAAATACAGAATATGCGGTCATATTCAATGAAACATATATATATATATATATATATATATATATATATATATATATATATATATATATATTGTCCTGGGGACCATTCAGGCTTGTTCGCATATATATATATATATATATATATATATATATATATATATATATATATATATATATATATATATATATATATATATATATATATTGTCCTGGGGACCATTCAGGCTTGTTCGCATATATATATATATATATATATATATATATATATGTCGTACCTAGTAGCCAGAACGCACTTCTCAGCCTACTATGCAGGGCCCAATTTGCCTAATAAGCCAAGTTTTCATGAAATAATTGTTTTTCGACTACCTAACCTACCTAACCTAACCTAAACTAACTTTTTCGGCTACCTAACCTAACCTAACCTATAGAGATAGGTTAGGTTAGGTTAGGTAGGGTTGGTTAGGTTCGGTCATATATCTACGTTAATTTTAACTCCAATAAAAAAAAATTGACCTCATATATAACGAAATGGGTAGCTTTATCATTTCATAAGAAAAAAATTAGAGAAAATATATTAATTAAGGAAAACTTGGCTTATTAGGCAAATCGGGCCTTGCATAGTAGGCCGAGAAGTGCATTCTGGCTACTAGGTACGACATATATATATATATATATATATATATATATATATATATATATATATATATATATATATATATATATATATATATATATATATATATAGGGTTCGAGTCTCCTGGTGGGAAAGTGTTCTAAAGTTATATATATATATATATATATATATATATATATATATATATATATATATATATATATATATATATATATATATATATATATATATATATATATATATAGCGAGTCTCACTACAACCATCTGACCTCCATCCTCTAACAAATAGACATTATCTCTCTCTCATGTAGTTATACACAAACGGACTGAAAGATAGTTTCATTTATATATGTATAGCTATCCGTCAATTTTTTTCCAGAAATTGCTGTTGGGTACATGATCAACATGACTCGGTCAGGATTGGCACAAAAGAACAGACAGCCAAGTGGCACAGTGCCAATGCCACCACCACCACCACGGAAATCCTACACTTCCACATGACTCAACTCTGAATTATAATTATTATTATTATATACTTTTTTGGCATATTGTAAACTGTACGCGCTGGTGACGCCAATGTTAAACAAAAACTGATCATAGTACTTATGCTCTAGGCTCGGAAAAAAATTATGATGACATGTTTTTTCCCTCAGCCTTCACGACTTGCTTCTTGATGAGCCGGCTATGTTTCAAGTGTTTTGTTTCGTTATGATTAGTGATATTGTTGGAGCAAGACGGTGGGGGGGGGGGGGGAACAGTCGGGAAGGAGGAAGAAGGGGAAGGGAGGATAATGGGTACAAGGGGAGGGAGGATGAAAGATACGACAAGGACACTGCCGAACACTTCTGTTCTTTACAGAGGTTTACACACACACACCCGCCCAACACCAACCCCCACCCCCCACATCAACACCCCCCCCACACCAACACTCCCCCACACACCAACACACCCACCCACACCAACACACCCGCCCGCATCAACACACCCGCCCACACCAACACACCCGCCTGTACCAACACTCCCCCCACACCAACACACCCGCCCAACACCAACACACCCCCCCCACACACTAACACACCCGCCCACGCCAACACTCCCCCCACACCAACACACCCGCCCGCACCAACACGCCCGCCCACACCAACTCATCTGCCCACACCAACACACCCACCCACACCAACACACCCGGCCACACCAGCAAACCCGCCCACACCAGCACACCCGCGCACACCAACACACCCGCCCACACCAACACACCCGCTCACACCAACACACCCACCCACACCAGCACACCCGCCCACACCAACACACCCGCTCACACCAACACACCCACCCACACCAGCACACCCGCCCACACCAACACACCCGCCCACACCAACACACCCGGCCACACCTGCACACCCACTTCCTTAACTTCCCAACAAACAGGCATTGAGAAACTGGGACATGTTTTAGGGTGAGTTATTGCTCGTTACGAAGTATCGACCGAAACTGCAGAGATGATGAATAACAAATATTCACACAGGTGCCTCGAAGGTGATTTATAACCATATATATATGCAAATATCCTTCCACCTGAGCAATATAGCCAGAAAAATGTTAAATCACATCCCACAGTTCAGTACACAAGACGTGCTTAGTTAACCGGCAAGATCCCGTGTAGGTGCTCAGTGGTCAAGAGGTTGTTGGTTGATCAGTGGATGGTACATTGATGGATGCTGATTGATTAGATGGATGGTGGTTGAACAGTTGGCTGCTGGACCCAAGATCTACATATTATAAATCACACTATTTTAAGATGTGAAATTAGCTTTTTATTAACAAAACCATACATTTACCGAACAGAGCAGCATCTCATCCAATGAAACTCCTCTAATCGCAGGAAACTGAGCCAGCAATAGAAAAATGAGTTAATTGCCTTGTCACTGAATAATGGAAAATTACCTGGGGTATTATCCGAGCAAAAATATCACCTGAACAAACATGTTTACAATGCAAATATTAATTAATAACAATAAAAATGTGATCAAGTAATATCTTACAAAACTTTGGTTGTAGGGCGGTACTGGAGTGATAAACGGGGTAGTGATACATGTAACAACATTTGGTGTCTTGTTCAGGATAGGAGGATGTGAGAGGGATAGAAGGGGTAATGGAAGGGATAGTGAGGTGTGGATAGAGTGGGTAGTGGAAGGGGACGGGGTGTAGATAGAAAGGGTTATGGAACTGGGAGGGTGTGGATAAATGGATAATGGAACAGGGAAAGGGATAGAGGTTTTGCTAAATATGGAAAGTCATGCTGGATATTAAAGGTTAAGATGTAAGGGTTGAAAGGTGCAAGAGTTGGATTTATATTATTAGTTTATTTAATAAAAGTTACGAAAATATATAAATTTTCTCAAATATATCAGTACAATTTTCTCACTAGATGTCAAATGACTGAAAGGCTTCCAAACTAGATTATTTACTTTCTCTCTCTATGCTGCCAATTACAGAAACTCACAAAACAATATAAATCTACACTGCAGAGAAAAATTACAATAGCAAAATTCATAGTTATTCTTCATTGAAATATACAAAAATGTTCTTTCCATTCAGAGAGAATATATATAAATAAATATATAATATATATATATATATATATATATATATATATATATATATATATATATATATATATATATATATATATATATATACATATATATATATACATATATATATATATATATATATATATATATATATATATATATATATATATATATATATATATATATATATATATATATATATATATACATATGTCGTACCTACTAGCCAGAACACACTTCTCGGCCTATTATGCAAGACCCGATTTGCCTAATAGGCCGAGTGATTTTCTTTATTTTCAATAAATTGTTTCCAATGAGTTTACTGGAATTATTATTATTATTATATAAGATTAGGAACATAATTTATTGACTTATTTGTGTTAGTTTAGGTTTGGTTAAGATTGGTTAGGTTAGGTTAGGTAGAGTTGGTCAGGTATGGCCTAAGCCATATCCTAAAGATATGCCTACGGCAATGTTATGACACATAAACCAGGTAACCCACTACGCCCTATAATCAGCCAAATACCAACCCCCAACTTATCACCTGGCAAAAAAACTCAATGAACTCCTAACTCCATACACTCCAAGTAAGCTTAGTCTACAATCATCAGCAGATTTCCTAGAATTGATCAAATCTACCCAGCCCGATGGTATCATCGCTTCCCTGGACGTTGAATCCCTATTTACCAACGTCCCAGTCAACACAACCATAGGAATGATACTAGACAGAGTATACAGAGACGAGAGCACCCCCAAATTAGACATACCCGCGCCACACTTGAAGAGTCTTCTCGAAGCATGTACAAAGGAAGCCCCTTTCATCAGTCCACAAGGAGACATGTATTTACAAATAGACGGAGAAGCAATGGGCTCCCCCTCAGGAGTTTTATTTGCTAATTTTTATATGGGAACAATCGAAGACAGGGTTTTCAGTAGCAGACAAAAACCAACTGTATACTGCCGTTATGTAGATGACATATTCGTAATAGTAAAAGACTCAGATGAACTAATTGACCTAAAAAGCCATCTAGAGAGAGAGTCAGTACTCCGATTTACACATGAAAATAGTGAAAATAACAGTCTGCCGTTCTTGGATGTACTAATAACAAAAACAGGAACCTCTTTAAGCACCAACGTATATACCAAGCCCACCAACATAGGATTATGCCTGAACGGTAGAAGTGAGTGCCCCCAAAGATACAAAGCCAGTGTTCTCAATGTTTATATTCGTCGAGCGCTTACCCACTGCTCCGAATGGAGCAACGTGAGTAGAGAGTTTGAAAGAGTAACTCAGGTATTGGTGAACAACGGATATAGCAACGCGGAAATAAACGCTGTTATAAGAAGACACTTGGACCGTTGGTATAATCCAGAACCTAGAACAGAAACCACAACACCTCCAATAAAATTATATTACAAATCAACCATGCACAGTGAACATATAAAAGAGGAAAGAATAATAAAAGAAATAATCCGTAAAGGAGTAAAAAGCATTACTCCTAACCAAAACACAAACCTGATAATATTCTACAAAACCAAGACGACTTCCGAACTCCTTATCAAAAACAGCCCGAAGCCGACGGAGAACCCTCTACAGCAGTCAAGCGTTGTATACATGTACACTTGCCCCCACGAAGGATGTAACCTTCAATGTAAGTACATAGGTATGACGTCGACCAAGCTGACGAGGCGTCTGACATGCCATCTTCAATCCGGTGCCCCTAGGAATCACATGAGACAAGCCCATGACATTACTCTAACAAGAGAAATGTTGAACAGAAATACCTGCATAATAGACAAAACCCAAGATGCAAGAAGATTACAAATTCTTGAAGCAATTCACATAAGAATAGAACAACCTACCATGAACACCCAAATCACGGAACTATTTACTCTACCCACCATGAGAGTAAGGACAAGACCAAAACATAACGATGCCAACACAGAAGACACTGTTCAACATAACAGGCCAATTACACTGGATTAATCTTTGTGTTTAGATAGGAGATGCCTCGTATGGGCCAATAAGCCTTCTGCAGCCTCTATGTTTCACCTCACATTTATCCCTTATGTATCCCCCCATGTTTTCACCTTTATTGTCTTATCACCTGACCCAGTGCGGGTATAAAATTAACCAGCCCAGTAAAATCTCTTCACTTGAGAATGAACCATGGAGGTTCGAAACGTTGTGCAAATTGTATAAATAAGTGTAATACATTCTATCTTAATTCACTTCTTTTCTTCACCTTAAAAGTACGAAAATAAGTTTTGGAGAACTCCTATTTCAGCTAAGCCCTGATGCTAAGAAAATAGTTAGAGGGATAGAAGCCCTAAACCAGAAAATAGTAAATACAGAATATGCGGTCATATTCAATGAAACATGTTTGAAAGAAAACCTGCTGCCAGTATACACCAATATATATATATATATATATATATATATATATATATATATATATATATATATATATATATATATATATATATGTATATATATATATATATATATATATATATATATATATATATATATATATATATATATATATATATATATATATATATATATATATATATATATATATGTATATATATATATATATATATATATATATATATATATATATATATATATATATATATATATATATATATATATATTGTGACAGTGTTCTCCCCCCCCCCCTTATATTTCTCCCACGCCTGCTGTAAGAGTCATATCCACTTTACCCGAGCGTTCTCTACGTTGCTGGCAACAATTTGATATATGTGGGAGCGTGTAGTGTTCTCGCGTTGGCGAGAAATTCGTGAAAGAGAAGTATTTTGGCCTGTGGTTTAGGCCCTTTAGGGCGCCAATATGGCGCTGGCCCTTCCGTTTTCCCGCCAAAACTGTGTGACGTCAGTGGCACCAGATTGATCACTGACAGTGACGTGGCACAGGGAGCCAATGCAAACCGCCCCTGGCAAGTATGACGTCACGAAGGCAGGGGGGTCCGGAGATCGCGCCTCTTTTGCGCTACTAGTCTGACACGACACGTCAAAGTGGACGGATGTGCGAAGGTTGGTCCTGTCAGATTTGACAGTTGTTCCCCTTTCCCGTGGATTTTACGTGTCACCCGTAGTCGGCAAGTACGCTCCGAGGTCTTCCCTTGTTCATGTGTTGGACTGAAGAGGGAATCGACGGATTATTGAGCAACAAGTGCTCCAGGGGCAGGTGCTATGTAAGAGTGTGAAGTCTAGTCAGTGACGGCTGGGACGTTTGATAGCATCACAGTGACGACGTAGTGGCTGGGCCAATCCACCGGGAAGCAGTGAAAGAAGAAAACTAATTAGGAATCAGGATGACTGCAGCCGAGAAGTAGGTTGGCAGCCGTAGTTGTGAGGAGAAGTCGACGACCGGGAGACCGACTCCAACCCTGCAAGACGTTGTGGAGGAGTACGGACCTGCGGAGGATAGAGCACGGTGACGACGCGTTTATTTTGGGACGTTGATTGGGTTCCTGGAGAACACATCAGTGTGTGTGTGGGGGCGCTCCCTACAACGAGGCGAGAGCCAGGACCAGGAGCTACAATTCAACTCTCATCGAAGGGCGAGTCCACATAATTGAGGTGGAAGTAGGTCATTCTAGTTTCCCTCCCATTTCCCCTTTAGTCAGCTATATATTTAGCCAGAGTATCTTTCATGTCGTCAGCAAGGCTCGCCTATGTCTATGTCACAGTAAGGCACAGTTGTGCAGAGTGAGGCTGTACAGAGCTCTCACGATATTTATATACGTGGTGTGTGCAGGCACCTGGAATTATTGAAGAGTTGACTGTATCGTTGATGATTTCTTTCATGTGACATTAATATGATAACTTATGCCAGAGAATATATATATAAGTGAACCAGTTATTGGTGTTAGGCTGTGTGCCCAGTATTTATCTTATTATTATTGATATTGATCAATTTATCTCTGTATATGTATATGTTGGTGTGATGAATAATATTTCCATGTGTGCAGTGATTAATTGTGTTATCGCCTTCGAGAGGAATTACTGAATCAAAGGGGAGTACTGTGGTTAATTGCATTCATTGTAATTATTATGAAGTACAGTGTATTACCCCATTATAGTGAAATATTATGTTAATTGCTGTAGAAATGAGTTATTGAACTTGAGATCAGTGTGGTGATTCATTGCGTTCTATTGCCATTATAGAAATATTGTGTTGATTACAAACATAGTGATCCCTGCGAATTTAAAGAATCAGGCGCTTCACGCCAAAGAAACAAGTACTAAGCATTCCCACGGTGAAGGTGGCTGCCCAGCTGACATTGACAGGAGGGGGAAGTATAGCCCTCTAGATGAGCCCCAGTTTTATGAAGAGAGAGTGACTTTCTGCATTGTACTTGATGTTTCGTTGTTGATACGGATATAATACCTTGAAGTTTTAAGTAAAATACAAAATACCTTTGCGTTTGTATTATCCTTCCATATATTTTGATGCTATAGAACAGTTCCAAAGAGTGAGAGTATTAAAAAAATATACCTGCCTGAGACCAGATTTAATGAGTGAGCTCTGCCATTAGTACCACACTTCCACAATACCACTGACGTGTTACTGGACACGGGTAACACCAGTTGGCGACCTTGCAGTTAGTAGTAGAGCCCTTGTCGGGGCGGGCACACGGTTGGGAGAGAGCAAACTGTGTTCCCATTCATTTTTGGCTATAAGGCTGGCTGGGGATCGACTGGGATACTCTCCTGGCGAACAGTAGCGCCGCGAGGATTGAGTGAAGACCCGTAGGGCTACGGTGAGTAATAGTAATCGTAATACTACTGGGTGGTGTCCATGTAGAGAGAGAGACACCCCGACGTTGGCGACCGTTGACCGGATATCAAGAACGGTTACTTATACTTATACATATCTTACAACTAAGGTAAACCCCGACATTGGCGATCCTGCCAGGTGTCCGGGATAAAGATCTAGTGTACACCGTTACTCGCTTATAGGACGTTCCCTGACAATATATATATATATTAACCCTTTTATGAATGACTTAAAATCAGCCTATCCTCCTGAAACGATTGTGCTTATAGTAACTATTTGGTCGAAAGTATCAATATGTAATGGACCATCGAAAAGTGTACGTTTTGTATTATAGAATTTGGCCGAATGAGAATCATTTTTTAACCTTAGAATAAATATAATAAGGCCTAACCTAATCTGATCTCTCCTAGGACTCCTATGCCTAATACACGCTATCTTAGGCCTAATGTAGTACATATATGTCCTATACTAGGCCTGCCAATATTGAAGTTTGGTTTTATGTTTTATTTTTTCGGATCCTGTTTTGTTCTCTCCTGACTCTTGTTCACCTAGCAGTAAATAGGTACCTGTAAGTTAGACAGCGGCAACAGGATGTTTGCCTATTGTGTCTAACAAAAAGGAGCCCTAGTCGAGTACCGGGCCGCGGGGACGCTAAGCCTCGAAATCACCTCAATATAACTACTCAAGATCCTGTATATTTAAAAGTACAAAACTGCTGTATTTGGGGCCCATCACTACATACTGAAACTTTCGACCAAATACTTTCGCTAATTATTATCATATCAAGAGGATGGTGTGCTTAAATTACTGCAACATGAAACTAACGAAAGTAGTCAATTTAGTTATTTTCATATTGTTATAAAATAACTACCAGCAGCACTAATCTCCCAAACAAACGAACTAAATTCCTTCACAAACTTTTATAATTCCTTCCAGAAACCAAACGGTTTTAATTCCACTACAAACTTAGATAATCCCCCAAACCACAAGGACCTCTCCCCCAATTAACGGTCATAGAGTTTCGGCGTCACATGCGTGGGGTTCATGGTTCGAGTCTCCTAGAGCCCAGAGGAATGGTACAGTCACAGAGCCCTGTGACCAGCATCACACAGAAGTTCCTAACTCTCCCGTCTCACTAAGTTGGTTAAAACACATACACCTGGTCACATACATCTGGTCACATATACACCTGGTCACATACACCTGGTCACATACATCTGGTCACATATACACCTGGTCACATACACCTGGTCACACACACCAGTAGATTAGAAGGCGCCTCTGTGTGCCACCTATGTAGGGAGATCAGATAAGAAATCAGAAGCGGGGAGCCACATAGTGCCACTCCATATTAGGTCACCCAAGGTGTGAGTGGTAGCAGTCGAAAAAAACAGTGAAGATAGGTATCTATTATGTGCCACTATGATCATGTTCATTTACAGTAAAGTAGCTACCTATGAAGGGTAATCAGATAAGAAAATCAGAGGCGGGGTGCCACTTAGAGCCACCCCATATTAGGTCGCCCAAGGTGTGGGGCAGCAACAATCGTAAAAATAGTGAAGATAGGTATCTATTATGTGTCGCTATGTTCATGCTCATGTTCATTTATACAGAAAAGTATGACAGTATATTTGTATAATAAACACTCAGGTGAGCGGCAGTTACCCCCCACCTCCCCCTATGGGACAGGTGTAAAAACAGGATACTCGCAGTATGGGTGGCCCCCCCTCACCACCCCTCCTCATACTTGATGACCTTGAGTGTACCGTAAGAGGGGCCAGCCTCCCTTAGTTGTTTTTAAGTTGGATATATTTTAAGCCTCTATACTTAAAGAAGGAGAAAAAGAAATAATCCTGATGATTTATAGATTATATTATCAAAGTACATAGGGTTAAACATAGTCGTATTGTAGGTCATCTCCCCCCACATAATATTTATTAACAAGACCTCTCCTTCTCGCCCACAAGTCCGTTGTGGGGTCTTCCTCCCCCTCCTCCTCCTCCCCCTGGGACGAAGATGATGACTCATCATCTCCCAGAGAGTGAATGGGATGTAGTGCGCCTCCCTCAGGTGACTGACTGCTGACGTCATAGGGTTCACTCTCGCTGGTGGGGCGTTGTCCTTCCTCTCCTTGTGGTTCAATGACGTCACCACCTTCACTCTCGGTGGACATTCCTTGGGCTGAGGTGTTGGGGTGGGGGTCGGATGGTATGTCTGGGTGACCATACGCTAGGCTAGTGTATTTATTTAGGTAAAAACGCTTATCATCAAATGCACTTAAACCCCTCTTAGTATTGAATGTGGTTGCCATCTGCCCCCCTATGTTTCTTATTTGGGAGAAGTTAAAAGTATTCACTACACCATTGCTGTGGAGGGTCTCTTTAAAGTGGTTATGTATTAAAGATCTTTGCACAGCTCGGGGAATACCCTTAGCGGTGATGGAATTTTTATTGTCAAGCAAAAGCACACTATACATTTTGGGCTTGAGTGCCACAACTTCAAGGATGTGTTTATCTGACACCTCTGACTTTAACAGCCCTAAAACACCCTTTTTAGAAGGATCATACAAGGGGTGAGTTTCAGGAAAATTACTCGTATCCATCCACAAACTAAGGGGTTCTTTCCCCATCTCATTAAAGACATCTTCAGCTAGTAAGGTGAAAATGAAACTGTCTGTATCACTATACACCAGTTGTACCCTATCTGAATAGTGGTTCTTAAGTACCCTGTACCAAATATGGTACAAGCTGTATTTTGCTAGCTCAAGAATCTGGAACCCAATGTAATTAGGATGAGTAATTTTAATGAATGGTCTGGAACTGACAGACAATAATTTATTGTCGCCTAAATGCACCATTCGTTTAAAGCGGGGATTCTTCACCTCTCGTAAAAAGACCCTAGCTGAAGTCACTAGTTTGGTGTCAATGGCATAACGAGCTGGATTCAGTAGCGTTTTACCAAAAACACTGTTCGTCAGTAATTTGAAGAGTGTTTTCCTATCATTACTGCTGGAGGCATTTCTATTGTTAACGTTGGTGTTAACAAATTCTGCCATAAAATCTGACTGGTGGAACTCGTAAATTGCATGTATTGTTTCCACTTCAAGTCCTATCTCAATAAATAGTTGTAAAAGGTGAAGAGATATGAAATAATGTTTTTTGGGGAGATGATCTCCAACCAGTTTGATGTTTTTTGGGGGGAGGTGTGTGATGTTATTTGTTTCCAGAAGTCCCCTACTAAATGGTGAGATATCCTCCATACTTATTCCCCTATGGTGTAAACAAAGGGGCAGATCGTCTGTTAGTCTAGCTATTTCGGGTCTTAAAAGTTTGGTGTCAATTAAGAGCCAGTACCCTTTGTTAGAAGAGAAAGGCTGTTCTGTCATTATCTTCCCTCCACTAATGAAGGAGTTCATCTCATCAGATGATAGTCTCCTTAGTCCCCCATGGGGCAATTTCCTAGTCATACAACTCCCATAGAGGCTGTTGAAGTCGAGATAAAGTAAGAATGAAGACCTATCCTCCTGGGGGTTAAAAGATGGGTTGACATAGCGGTTGTTAGCTCTGACATAACTCCTAACTGCAGTTGTAAAACCCCCTCGTATGTTTTGTGATAAGAGATTGTGCAACGTCACATCTGCACTTAATTCCAACGATATTCTACTACTTTTCAGGAAGCAGTCGTAGGAGTACCCTGGGAGGCTGCAATAGTGTGTCAATTCTAAAGAATATATATCATTTAGAATTGCCCTGTGGTGTGTAAAAATGTCAGCCAGTAATCCTACATCACACCTCAAATAAATGAGGAGGTAGTCTTTTAATGTCCTACACCCTGTAGCCTCCCATACTAATTTAGAATGTCTATATTCGTCCAAAGTTATACCTGATTTGTTTAGGGAGCTGTAGAACATTTCAATAGGAGGGAGTGTTGTGTCATTAAAGCAGCTGATTTTTATGGTATATTCATAAGGGAAAAACTGCTTACCCTTTAAGAGTAGGTGGTGACTCTTTTTGGGCAAACCCTCTATCATTGAGTGAGTGAATGTTAAGGGGCTGGCTGAATCAATGTGGGTCTTTGCTAGGGATGAAAGACTACCTGTAATAAAAGCCAGTGAATCAAGAAATTTAAGCTTCCCTATTTCCACCTTAAGATATTTCGTCCCCTGTCTCATGAGGATATTGCTCTTAATATTTGAATCCATGGTAAACTCCCTCAAAATTAAGCCCATGTCATAAGACATATTATGGGCAATTGGAACTAAACTCTCCAGAGCATTCTTGTGGCGGAGGTTGCAGTAATTACATAGAGCTCCAATATAATTGAGCTTTTCCCTAAGGTGATCATGATGTTGAACCTTGAAATTGGAGGGGGTAAATACCCGCTCACAAAACTGGCAGTGAGTCTGTCTCCTAAAATGGATCATATCCTCAAGAGACATGTCTATTTCATAATGGTGGAGGGTAGATCTGATAATTTCCCATTTGGTAGCAACTCGCTGCATGAAATGAGTAACACTGTCCCCCCCAAAATAAGTAAATTTATCAACGACAGTGTGGTTCCTATCAACAATTATATAGCTGTATGCTATAGGTCTATGTATGGCTGTAACAGAACCTAGACAATCCTCAGTGCTTAGGACACACTCGAAATCAAAATAGCCCACATGGGAAGAGGCGTAACCTTTCCCCGTATTTTTAAAATGGAGTGTGTCCCCAGGCTGAGGGTAAATAATTTTCTGAGTGATGTCGCAAGGAAGATGAGTGATTTGTTAGCTCAGACGAATTTTGATATTCTGAGAGACAGTTTCTACAGAAGACTGTCTTTCGTTTGTGGCTGCGAGTAAAGTTCCGTAGGAACTTATCGAACTCTTTAATCAACGCCACATGAGATTCCCCCAATAACAATAAAGGAACTATGACCGAGTACTGTCTGCTACCACGACGACAAAGAGAGACGTGATAGACGCCATCTGTATGTTTGTGTATTGAATACAAATAATGGATAGTTTATTTCTATTCTCCAATTTAGAGATATCCTCCCAAGACAGAGGGAAGGATAAATTGTCGTATTTGACCATTTTCCTAATCCTAGAGTGAGACTCTACAAGTCTCCCTATACGTCTCCACGTCCACCCTTGTTGTGACGCCAGAAAAGCAGCAATGCACTGAATAATGCATGTTTTATTGTTACCAGCCGGGTTTGGGTTGAAGACCTCATGCCGTCCCCTTAGAAATGGGGGATAAGGGACATAATCCCCCAAAACTGACCTTACACTTGCATTACAGATGACGATTTTGAGGAAATCGACATTATATAATATGAAACCACTCCCCTCTGTTTCTGAAAGGAGATCTTCCAGTCGTGTAATCATATAAGCCACCCAGCTATCAATAAGATTACCCACATCCTCAAGAGTTACCAGTCTAGCGGGTGTTGTTATGAAGTGTTCTCTAAAGTCATCATCTTCCGTGAGTCGTTGTTTCAAAAGTGTTACCTTTACTTCGAGGAGGATTTTTAATGATGAAGTAAAATTGCCATGTCCCCCAAGAGAATTCATGTAATTCTCTATTTCAGATATGTAATAGTCCCTAAAGTTGCTTAGGAGTCCTATAGGGTCTGTGGCGAAGGCTGAGGGGATGGAATATTCCAGCCTAGTAAAGAGATTCCCCAGAGCCCCCACCCTATTAATTAAGTGGGGAGTGTCTATAGCATCCTCCTCATCTGGGGAATTTTCATCACTATTTAGGGCATTAAGTCTATTGATGACAGGGGGTCTAAGACCACTAGGGCCCGGCTGAGAGATGTCACCCCTATCACCATCATCACCATCATCATCATCACTCATCGCTTCCTTTCCCCCCTCCCCTCCACCTAAGGGGTTATTGTCACGCTGTGCTTTGTCATGTTCCTCCCCTACCTGCCTCTGAATCGCTCCTGGAATGGAATAATAATAAATAATAATAATAATAATAATAATAATAATAATAATAATAATAATAAAAAGGCAACACCCTCTCACTAATCCCCATGACATAAGTTCTCAAAAAGATTCTTAAGAGAAATAAAGGTGGAGGGTTTATTCACTCACCACGGGGGCATGTTTGTAGATGTTCAGAGGTCAAGTCCTCACACACAGAGGTCCCACAATTATCACAAGGGGAAGTGTGGTGAGGTGTCAAGGATGTATTTCCACACAAAAAGCACAAGAAGCCATCCTCTCTGGAAGGGAGGGTGGGCTGGCGACGTTTACCTAATGAAGGAAATAGTGTATAATTTATATACACTCTCTCTCCCACACTCGCGGAGAAGGGGAAAACCCTTCTTAATATTTTTCATTTGAAATAAATAAATAAATAAATAAATATATAAAGTACGGTCATACCTCCAGCACAGGTTCTCCTGTGTTCACCACTAGACTGTACACATACAGTTTCTCCGCAGAAGAAACATGTGTAACACCTATGAACGAAGAGATGTGATGACCCCCATCCACAAATTCTACAAATATCACCAACTCGAGACATAACGATCACGCTTACCTAGAATAAATAAATAAATAAATATATATATATATATATATATATATATATATATATATATATATATATATATATATATATATATATGCAAACAAGCCTGAATGGTCCCCAGGACTAAATACAACTGAAAACTCACACCCCAGAAGTGACTCGAACCCATACTCCCACAACTGGTATGTACAGGGACGCCTTAATCCGCTTGACCATCACGACCGGACATAAGGAAGTGATAGCCGAGGCTATTTGAACCACTTCCCCGCCGGCACTCGGATGGTAATCTTGGGCATAGCATTTTATCAAATCACCCCATTCTTTGGGGCACACGTGAGAAACACAAATGCAAACAAGCCTGAATGGTCCCCAGGACTAAATACAACTGAAAACTCACACCCCAGAAGTGACTCGAACCCATACTCCCACAACTGGTATGTACAGGGACGCCTTAATCCGCTTGACCATCACGACCGGACATAAGGAAGTGATAGCCGAGGCTATTTGAACCACTTCCCCGCCGGCACTCGGATGGTAATCTTGGGCATAGCATTTTATCAAATCACCCCATTCTTTGGGGCACACGTGAGAAACACAAATGCAAACAAGCCTGAATGGTCCCCAGGACTAAATACAACTGAAAACTCACACCCCAGAAGTGACTCGAACCCATACTCCCACAACTGGTATGTACAGGGACGCCTTAATCCGCTTGACCATCACGACCGGACATAAGGAAGTGATAGCCGAGGCTATTTGAACCACTTCCCCGCCGGCACTCGGATGGTAATCTTGGGCATAGCATTTTATCAAATCACCCCATTCTTTGGGGCACACGTGAGAAACACAAATGCAAACAAGCCTGAATGGTCCCCAGGACTAAATACAACTGAAAACTCACACCCCAGAAGTGACTCGAACCCATACTCCCACAACTGGTATGTACAGGGACGCCTTAATCCGCTTGACCATCACGACCGGACATAAGGAAGTGATAGCCGAGGCTATTTGAACCACTTCCCCGCCGGCACTCGGATGGTAATCTTGGGCATAGCATTTTATCAAATCACCCCATTCTTTGGGGCACACGTGAGAAACACAAATGCAAACAAGCCTGAATGGTCCCCAGGACTAAATACAACTGAAAACTCACACCCCAGAAGTGACTCGAACCCATACTCCCACAACTGGTATGTACAGGGACGCCTTAATCCGCTTGACCATCACGACCGGACATAAGGAAGTGATAGCCGAGGCTATTTGAACCACTTCCCCGCCGGCACTCGGATGGTAATCTTGGGCATAGCATTTTATCAAATCACCCCATTCTTTGGGGTGTGAGTTTTCAGTTGTATTTAGTCCTGGGGACCATTCAGGCTTGTTTGCATTTGTGTTTCTCACGTGTGCCCCAAAGAATGGGGTGATTTGATAAAATGCTATGCCCAAGATTACCATCCGAGTGCCGGCGGGGAAGTGGTTCAAATAGCCTCGGCTATCACTTCCTTATGTCCGGTCGTGATGGTCAAGCGGATTAAGGCGTCCCTGTACATACCAGTTGTGGGAGTATGGGTTCGAGTCACTTCTGGGGTGTGAGTTTTCAGTTGTATTTAGTCCTGGGGACCATTCAGGCTTGTTTGCATTTGTGTTTCTCACGTGTGCCCCAAAGAATGGGGTGATTTGATAAAATGCTATGCCCAAGATTACCATCCGAGTGCCGGCGGGGAAGTGGTTCAAATAGCCTCGGCTATCACTTCCTTATGTCCGGTCGTGATGGTCAAGCGGATTAAGGCGTCCCTGTACATACCAGTTGTGGGAGTATGGGTTCGAGTCACTTCTGGGGTGTGAGTTTTCAGTTGTATTTAGTCCTGGGGACCATTCAGGCTTGTTTGCATTTGTGTTTCTCACGTGTGCCCCAAAGAATGGGGTGATTTGATAAAATGCTATGCCCAAGATTACCATCCGAGTGCCGGCGGGGAAGTGGTTCAAATAGCCTCGGCTATCACTTCCTTATGTCCGGTCGTGATGGTCAAGCGGATTAAGGCGTCCCTGTACATACCAGTTGTGGGAGTATGGGTTCGAGTCACTTCTGGGGTGTGAGTTTTCAGTTGTATTTAGTCCTGGGGACCATTCAGGCTTGTTTGCATTTGTGTTTCTCACGTGTGCCCCAAAGAATGGGGTGATTTGATAAAATGCTATGCCCAAGATTACCATCCGAGTGCCGGCGGGGAAGTGGTTCAAATAGCCTCGGCTATCACTTCCTTATGTCCGGTCGTGATGGTCAAGCGGATTAAGGCGTCCCTGTACATACCAGTTGTGGGAGTATGGGTTCGAGTCACTTCTGGGGTGTGAGTTTTCAGTTATATATATATATATATATATATATATATATATCCCCCAGCACTCAAATCACTCCACTTCTCATTCCTGCCCCTACTTATCTATATAAATATATATATATATATATATATATATATATATATATATATATATATATATATATATATATATATATATATATATATATATATAATATATTTATATTTATTTATATATATATATATATATATATATATATATATATATATATTTATATATATATATATATATATATATATATATATATATATATATATATATATATATATATATATATAACCCTTATATGAAATAGATACTAATTTACTTACGTCTCGGTCTAGACGGGGAGGAGAGTGGATGGTTTGGTCACAATTCAATAATACATGATGTGGGGGAGGTGTAGCGTCCTTTTATTGACTCGGAAACGTGGGGGGCAACGTTGCCACATACAACACCTCTCAGTCCTTTTTGTAAGAGAAGGGTTAGGCCTGCTGTAGAAAACTTTTTTTTTTTTTCTCTCGTCTGGAGGTCATCACTAGGGGACTTCTACTTCAAAAAAACATCAGGAGGACTGGCTATGTCCTGAGGGAGACACATCCCTTGCTGGGTGAATACACTCACACACACACACACACACACACTCTCACACACTCACACACACACACACACACACACACACACACACACACACACACACACACACACACACACTCACACACACTCACACACACACTCACACACACACACACACACACACACACACACACACACACACACACACACACACACACACACACACACACACACACACACACACACACACACACACACACACACAATATATATATATTATTAAATATGACCGAAAAAGTAAGATTAATAATTCTAACACGAATTTTCTCAATCTTTCGTACATTACGCTTCACTGTTGGAGGTAAATCAAAAATCACTTCTCCAAAATTCATTTTTATTTCTAGTCTGACGCGACACGGGCGCGTTTCGTAAAACTTATTACATTTTCAAAGACTTCACAAATACACAACTGATTAGAACTTACGTCTCTCTGATATTATATCTACATTTGAGTGAGGTGGGAAGGGTGATGTGGCATTAACACAAGACAGAACAGGAGGGGATATTAATAGGATACTATGGTGCAACATCGACCATAGTATCCGTACCCGCATTGAACAACACCTCGACATCCTCACAGACCAACATCACCTCAGCACTGAAACAAGGATTATCAAGAAACTAACAACATTATATGGAGGACCTATGGCAATTCCACGACCAAGAGATGGCTTCCTGAACCTTGCAGGAATTAACCTCACTGAGGACCAAGTCACTCTCCTAAATCTGGGCATAAACTGTCATGTTATGTCCAGACCGAGTGAAATGGCCCGGAAAGTAGAGTTGGAAATTCTGTTGGACGACATATTCGACCTCGAGACACAAAAGAAGGTCACTACCAAAGATACCTTACAAGCAGAACTTATTGCAGAAGGAGGAAAGAATCGAGGCAACTACAGAAGCACCATACTGTCCCCCGAGCTTAAAGCGGCAGCTAAAAGCCTTCGTGAGAACAAGGAGATAGTTGTCAGGAGAGGTGACAAGTCGCCAATATATGTCATTCTTAAAAAAGACGAATATCTGGCGAAAATGAACATCATACTCTCTGACCAAACTAAGTTCCAAAGGGTAACGAAGGACACTACAGCCGAATTAAAAGCAAAGGTCAACAAACTGATCGAAACTGTGAACGCCAAGAAATCCGGACTCCACCTGCCAAAGATCATTAGGGAATATAAACCTGGATATGCGTATGGAAATGTCAAGACGCACAAGCCCGGAAACCCACTTCGGCCAATCATTAGCCAGATACCCACACCCACGTACAGACTGGCGAAGCGACTCAACGGCCTGCTGACTCCTTATGTTCCTTGCGCCTTCAGCCTGAAGTCTCCAAAGGAATTTGTGGACTTACTGCGGGGCACACGGGCCACAGGGATAAGAGCCTCGTTGGACGTAGAATCGCTGTTTACCAACGTACCTGTGGACGAGACAATCGGAATGATAGCCGACAGAGTGTATCGTGATCCAGCCTGTACTCCTCTTGACATGCCAGAAAGTATTCTGAGGAAACTACTCCAAGCTTGTACTAAAGAGGCACCCTTCTTGAGCCCGGATGGGCACATGTATAAGCAAGTAGATGGGGTCGCCATGGGTTCTCCCCTAGGTGTCCTGTTTGCAAACTTCTACATGGGTACCATCGAGCAAAAAGTCTTAGTCGACATGAACTTGAAACCGGCCATATACTGCAGGTATGTTGATGACATTTTTACACAGGTACCTGATGTCAGACATCTGCAGGAGCTGAAGGAGGCATTTGAGCAGAGTTCCGTGCTGCGTTTCACTTACGAGACGGAAAAGGATGGGAAGCTGCCTTTTCTAGATGTAACAGTCATGGAAAAGGGCGGAGGTTTCCACACTGCAGTCTACACTAAGGAAACAAACATAGGAATGTGCCTAAATGCCAACAGCGACTGCCCCGACAGGTACAAGAGGAGTGTTGTTAACGCATACGTCGACCGTGCTCTCAGCCACAGCTCAGAATGGAAGCAAGTCGACGAAGAACTCTGTAGGGTAAGGCAGGTCCTAGTAAATAACGGCTTCTCCAATGGTTTCATCGAAGACATCATAAGAAGGAAAGTGAAAAGCCATGCAACCTCTGAAGAGACAACTAACACAACACCTAAACCTCGTACCATAATTGCCTGTGACCTAGGGGACTTTTGTAGTTTACAAAAATACAATAATGGTGTTAAATATATTTTAATTTGTGTCGATGTTTATTCCCGCCTAATGCAGACTCAAACTTTAAAAACAAAAAATTCGAGTGAAGTGTTAGTCGCTCTGAAGAAGATATTAGAGGAAACGCCTCAGTTTCTCGGTGTAAGGCGGATATTCACTGACCGAGGTAGAGAATTTTACAACAAGTCAGTTCAAAATTATTTTAATAAGAAAAATATTAAATTATATAGTGTATTTTCGGAAATGAAATCTAGCATAGTGGAGCGAGCCATCAGAACTTTAAAACATAAACTGTATCAATATATGACTCAAGCTAATTCATTAAAATACATCCACATCCTCCCTAAAGTTGTGGACGTGTACAACCACACATTCCACAGGATGCTAAAAAATACTCCTCATGCCATTCATAAGTTGCAAAATATTGAAGATATACGAAGACAGTTTAAGGTTATGTATTTAAACAATGACTCCTCCATAACTGCCATCAGTCCACGGCTGCACCTTGGACAGCATGTGCGATTGGCAAAGCGCAGGAATATATTTCACAAAGGCTTTTGACACCAAAATACAGAAGAAATATTTGTAGTGTCACATATTGACAGAACACATCCAATCCCGACATATAAAATCAAAGATTTAAACAACGAGTCGATCAGTGGCATGTTTTATGAGCAGGAATTGATTCCAACATCCCTTCCAGACTATTTTCCTGTAACGGTATTACAGTCTAGGAAAACATCGAAAGGACACAGAGAATATTTCGTCAAGTGGAGAGGGTACCCAGATTCTGCCAATAGCTGGATTAAAGCTCAAGACATCGTCAAATTTAACAAAAAATGACAGTTCAAGAGGACTCTCTCGTAGAGAAACATCATCAGTTGTTATTTTTATTAAACAATTTATCACCCAAGAAGCGGAATAAACTAATCAAGGCTTTAAAACGGCAGGAAATTGAATCAATTTGTGAAATTTTTGCCAATTTTCTGAAACGAAACATCCCAGTTCAACCTCAGATAATTAATGGCTTACAGAGATATCAGAATGACATACGATCTGTAGCGCGTAAGAAAACTCCTTTATACAAAAAGAAGCTCATACTGACCTCCAGACGTGGTGGGGCGATATTAGCAGCTCTGCTACCTTTGGCTGTATCGTTAATTTCCTCCCTAATAAGGTAATTGCGTAAATAAGTAACGAGATAATAAAATGGTGAAAGAATATTGCCTGGTACCACGATTCATAGCTGAAAAATATTTATTTAATAAAAACAAGAACTCACCATCACCTCCTAATGCGGTGGGTCTGCCCTCCCCCGGTGGTGATGGTAGTGAAAGTATGTCCTTCTCTTTAAAAAACGAATCCAACTCAAGTAATAATATTGGGGGAGCCCGTAACCTACCCACCTGCGACTCTGGTAGGGGTGATGGGGGGGTGGGGGAAGAGGACACTACTTCCTCCCACCTGACAACAACGGGCTGTGGGCGGTGTTGCCGTAGTAGCACCTCCAGACGGGCGGGGCTGGTCACACACCCTTTAAATGACATTGGGGCCCCCGGCGACCGTCGCCCGCCGCCACCCTTAAAAAGAAAAAAAAAACGCGGGCTGCCCGGCACAACCATCGCCTTTAAAAAATATAAATAAATAAAAAAAGGGGACATTCCATCCTCCCGCCCGAAGTGCAAGTAATTGTTGCTGGCCACACTCCACATAAAGCCACCATCACACCCCAAAATCCAAGTCTGGACAACTTAATAAATGTGAATTTTAAAATTGAGGAAATTCCTCATGTCAAAGCATTATTGAACATGTTTGGACAAAACAGCCAACAGGTGATGTGGGATAGTCGCGGAAATTTATTAAAGCCTGTACAAAATTTAAATATTTTAGATATAATTAAAACTCTAGCCTTCACAAAGGGACAATTTAGGGCAAGTGACAAGGAAGATGTAAGGGTTTTACTGAGGGTGGCTGGCATAGACCCAACCCTCATACGTAATTATCGCGCCAGATCACAGTTAAAAGGGGGGAGGGGTATCCATAGGAGACCCCATTGGGAGCCGTATTGAAGACCTATATGAAGGCCATCTTAAAGACCACCATATTCAGTTGCATATCCACCATGGAGCAAGCTTCTAGACCCACTCCTCCCCCAGCTACACCCCCAGAAGACAAATCTCCCTTATTAAAGAAGTTGGTTGCTACTCAGCGGTACTACAAGTATGTCGAACACAAATGTAGATTGATATATGCATTGTGGGATTGTTATGACCGTCTTGTGTTGAGTGCCCCTCCAGAACGGGTTTTTAAGTCATTTGGAGAGACGGTGAAACGTTATGAAGAATATTCATCCCAGGAAATCCAGACGGAGATATGGCAAATGGAAAAATTAACCTTCCAACATCGAGACCAGATTACAGCCTTCGAGACTGGACGGAGTGTGTATGGACTTTTAAGGTAAGGAAGGCGCCCTCTACCCCACACCCCTACATTCCTCCCCCTCCAGGTGGGGGACACAGGTGTATTTAAAGGCCTCCACCGTCACCCTCGGTCACCATAGTTGACGACGACTCTCTCTCGTTCCTCTCAACCGCCCCTCCGCCATGGCTTTATCGTCCATTAAGTCAATAGACAGCGACATCACCGACACCCACGCCTTTGGGGTCGGTGATGTCATAGTGTATGACTTACCCGCTGCTGTTGTGCGTCCCTATGGACTGGCAAGTGTAATATGGAAATGTTACAACTATGCCCGTGTGGAACGTGAAGGACTGACTCGTGTCAACAGGGCCACAATACGTTACCGGTCTACCCCAGGGGACATTGAAGTGAAGATAGCTCCCCTACCCTCCGACGGTCAAGACATTGTCGAAGAGCCAGTCTTGTTCTTCCGCCCCACCATCGTGGCGCTAATTTCTGCTTTCTGTGCAGGAGCACCCTTCGAGTCCAACCCTATAGCTCAGGAGCAAGTGCAGTCTTCCGCCAACATCCACTACATCACCAATGTCACCCTGGATACTGCCAAAAATAGGCTATACTGGCTGAAAACAGCCCTAACAAAGGTTGGCAATCTTATGGTAAGAACTCCAACCATGTTTCGGTTGGTGGTACCCCATGGACTGGGGGCCTCCCGTGATGGCATGGACAACTGGCACAAGGACGTCGGGCCCATGCTCATTTCGCTCAACGCTGAGCTGGCCAAGCATAACAAGGAGCTGGTAATCCTCAAACGTCCCTCTACCGTCACCCCATCGATGGTACCCCTCCCGAATGATGATCCCAGGGGAGAGGGTGATAGTAAAACTATCACCCTAGAAGCAGTGGTGGGGGAGGGTGCCACCACCCCAGGAAGCTCTTCTCGTTCTACACCACCAGCACCACCAGCTACCCCCAGGAAGAAGAGACACCTACAAGAGTACTCATCCACCTCCAGCGCTGCTCCACCCCCACCCACAACATCTGGCACAGCCAAACGACAGATCGAAACCACTATTGACTTCGACCCCCTCTCAAATCATCGTATTGACACCATCCTCGATGGAGAGTCACAGGAAATATTTCTGTTATCCTCATCACCGAAAAAACAACGAAAGCTGTAACCAACAACACTCAAAGAAGAGGTGCCAGCACCGCCGCAGTCAGTAACAGCAGCAGCAGCAGCAGCAGCAGCAGCAGCAGCAGCAGTACCTCCATCTACAACAGCTTCGGTGGTGGTAGCAGTAGCAGGTCCACCGACGACGGTGACAGTGTTGTCAGCGGTACCTACAGTAGCGGTAATGGTAGCGGCAACAGTTCCACCAACTACAGCAGTTCCGGCGGTGACAGCGGCAGCAACAGTACCATCATCGCCGGCAGCGGTAACGGTAGCGGCAGCAGTACCACCAACTACAACGGTTCCAGCGGTGGCAGCAGCAGCAGCAGTACCGTCAGCGGTGGCAGCGGTGTCAGTGGTACCAACAGCTCCCCCAGCAGCAGCGGCAGCGGCAGCAGCGGACGACAGCAGTACCAACGGCTGCTGCTCTTTATATGTAATTTGTTATGGGGAAACAAAATGTAGTTCCCCCTGTTGTAGTTCTTTTAAAAGTAATATTTCCTTAGTAGATTAATAAAATAAAATATAAGTAATGATGTTTTATTCCCACCCCAGTCAGTACATAAGATAACAATGGACGAGGAACACTACATATACCTCACTAGCCTCGACCAAGAAGATATATACAACAACACAAGTTCAGCATTTACAAACACCATCCCCACTCTACATTTAAACCCTTCCATTAAACATGAAGTGGCCTTAGTCAACATACTCCTACCCAGACGAATTAACGCTATCATCAAGGATGAGGGGGAGTCTGGTATAGACGTCTATGCTACTTTTAAGCGAGGAACTCTTTCTAAAAGCCCAGAACACCTCATCTACACCTTCCTCCCCAAAACCAACATATTATCCAGAAACATCACATTCATCACGAGTGAGCTTAGCCGACAAATAATCACCGACATGAAGCTTAGCTTCCGAGGTGATTTCAAAATATACTTCTCAGAAAGAGAACCAATCCTCACCTATGATCAATCCTTAGAGCGAGTATTACTAGCCTCCACTCTTAACAATGAAGGCACTGGTTCCTTATATTCTCTTAGCCTTCAATTTAAACACAGAATAGCTAATGTACTTGGTTTTGACAGCAGTCGCAAATACACCATTTATCAGGCAAAATCAGATGACATTACAGCAGCCTCCAAGGTCGTGGCCTCATTCCCCCCAGACAATGACGGAGGTTGTGACTATTTACTCATTTATAGTGACGTCATCGAGCCGGATCGTTACGGGGGACAAATTGTAAATATCTTAGATGCAATCAATTATCATGACTCTTATTCTAGAGGGGCTCATCCCCTAGTGTACAAGACATTAAATACTAACACGTTGGAGAAGGTGAGTATTAAGATAACAGATCAGTTTGGACGAAAGGTTAGTTTTGAAGATGGGAGGTCGGTTACGGTAGTCTTACACCTCCGCCCTAAGGTATAACAATATAATCTATATATAAATATAAATATATATATATATATATATATATATATATAGAAGTGTTTACCCACATCATCGGTTATTATAAGAAGAGGAGTCGGGATGCGAGTACCTTTCCACACACCCTCCCAGAAGGAGTACGGGGAGATCTTCTCCCCCCTCTCTGGGAGATACGGGGTGAGGGGGGGAGCGATGAATGACATACGCACATTCCAAGCGCCTTATCTCAGATCTGGTGGTGGTTTTTTTGGGACCTTAGCCGGCTTGGCTCGACGAGCCATACCATTTTTCATGAAAACTGTAACGCCAACTGCTATCGATTTTGGGAAAAATGTTCTTGGTGATTTAACCAGTGGTAGATGGGATGTAAAGAGCGCTCTGAGAACTCACGGTATTGATGCTCTTAAGACTGTGGGGAAGAAATTGGTAGCAGGCGGGAAAATTAAAAGACTCTCTAGGAGAAGAAAAAATAAAAATAATAAATGTAAACGAGCCCTTGGGTATAAAAATGATGTATTTTCACTACAGTAAGCAGTCATACTTCACCTTTCGGAGGAGATCATGGCGGAGGCTAGTGGAGCTGGGTTGAAAATCCCTGTAGAATATTATACTTCCAGTATTATTGACCAATTTCCTAGAAGTAACAGAATACGTAATGTGGAGAGTTCAATTGCCTCCACACAGCAAATAGACATTCTACCTGTTAACCTCCCTATTAATCAACGTTTGCGGGATAATTACTTAGAATTCCGCATCCCTGGAACCCAGGGCGCCTTCTTAGATTTAGCTAATATTGTTATAGATTTTAAGGTATCTTTAACGAAAGATGACGATACCACAAAATTGGAAGAGGATGACCATGTGGAATTTGTTAATGGGTTGTC
The DNA here is from genome assembly GCF_040958095.1 of Procambarus clarkii. Lineage (NCBI taxonomy): Eukaryota > Metazoa > Arthropoda > Malacostraca > Decapoda > Cambaridae > Procambarus > Procambarus clarkii. Next base: position 18,746,893 of record NC_091236.1, read on the forward strand.
AAATACCATGTTTAAAGGTGTTCAGGTGTTTTTAGGAGAGCAGGTAGTTGAAACAAATTCTAATTTTAATTATTGGTCGTTTATTAAATTAATTACCTCCATGCCTCCATCAAAAATGTCTTCCTTGGGGAGAATTGGAGCCTTTCGTAGGGACTGGAGTGATGATGGTGTAATCCCTAACGAATTTACTAATACATTTTTTACTGGGGCAACCGACAAGGATAAAAAATTTATGACCGATTTAAAAGGTAAAGGATTGTCAATGTGTTTTCCCCTACTATTGGACGTAACAACCCTAGACCAATACATATTAGATAATATAGATGTGCGCCTAAGATTGGAGCTCTCCTCACATGCTTGGGTGCTAAATACAAGTGTGGACGATGGCTCTAAGTATCGGCTGCATATGGATTATGCTAAGTTGTGGGTAACACGTGTGTTCCCCTACCCAAGTGCTTACCTAGCCTTAAACAGCTCACTGTTAGCATCGCCCGACCCCATAAGCTATACTTTCAATAAAACCATTTCTAAAACATATGTCCTAGCAGGGAATCAAACTAGTCTCTTAATTGATCAGCCTTGGGCGCAAGTAATTCCTCACAGGATATTCATGGTAATTGTGCCAATGAATTATTTCGCTGGCCTTCACCAAGGTAATGGATTATATTTTGAAAATGCAAAACTGAAAAATATTGCCATGTATTTGAACAATAATGCAATTTACCGAATTGGTGGTGATTTCGACAATCATTATGCCCGCCTTTATTACGAAACTTTGAAGACATTAGGCTTAGAGCGTGATTCACTTCTAGCCTATGACACTTTTAATAAGGGAAGATCGATATTCGCCTTTGACTTAACCACCATTCAAACAAAGGATTCCCTCCCTGTGGAGAAATCTGGCAACTTGCGTATGGAGCTTGAGTTTGGCGGTGGTGTTACATATAACAGACTGGTTTTACTGTTTGGGGAAACGACCGGGGTACTATCCATCGACGGACAGAGAACTGTTCTGTGTGACGTGCGAGCTTAAAAACATAATGAATTGTAATGATATAAATATTAATTTAAAAAATAATCTAGGGGATCGAGCACTCTACCTAGGTTGTTATAATGCTGATGAAATAGAACATTTAAATATCTCATCAAGAAAACCTATTGTTCTCATAACTAATATTTTACCATCACATAGCAGATTAACTATGGGACATTGGGTAGCTATTTATGTTGATAAAGTTAAACATCGAATGTTTTTTTTCGATAGTTATGCAATGTCGGCGGTTACTTATGGACATTATTTTCAAGGATTTATTAAAACTAACACAATAACAAAGGTGTTTGGAATGTGCTACAGACTCCAGAGTGATTTTACCCTTGCTTGTGGACTGTATTGCGTAATGTTCGTCTATAGGGTGAGTCACCTGGGGTTGCCTTCAACAGTACATTACTTACATAATGTATTTTCAAGCGTTAGTTTAAAATTAAATGATAAACGTGCCCTCGCTTATGCGAGACGATATTTTCCTATGAAACATCATTGTGTTAGGACATTTTGTAGAGGAGTAAGGGTTGGTTCTTATAGGTGGTGTAGAGAATATTTTTGTTAGCTAGGCAACCCATCTAACAAGGGGATTACCCCCATATAAAACCCCTCTCACCCCACAACCTCCCTAGAAGACCCCCATCCCCCTTATCCTACAAATGGAAGGCGTCTCCCCAGAAACACACGCAGGGAAGATTGAAGTCCTTGAAGGACCTGGTTAGTATTACCCTCACTTTCTGGTAAAGATTTATTTTTTTTCCCACAATAGAAAGTTTGCACAACCTCTATTTTACCTCTTCTTTTTTTCAGTGCAATTCTTAGGACCTGTCCACATTTGTAGAGTAGTAATTCTACGAGGAAGGTCTGCCCCAAACAAGATGCTGTTACGTACCCTAATTGATGATGCCTGCTGTAGAGGACACAAGGTCGCTCCTGCAGGGGGAGAGGTATGTACTAGCAGTTCTTAGAGGAAATAGAATATTTTTCAAATAAAAGATATAGTCCTATAAATTATTTTCCCCATCTCTTTCCAGAACACTTCAGATGAGAGTCAGAAGGAAAGTCGTCCAAAAGGCAACCAGCCAACTCACCCCACTCCCCCAAGAGAGGGGGGAGGGGGTCAAGACCTCCCCCCACTCACCACGGATGGGGAGACGTCAGAATTCTACTCAGATGAGGAAGGGGAGGTGGAGGGGGGAGAGGGATAGGGGTCATAATTAACTTCTTATACATCATTTGTGATTTTTACCTAATAAAACATTAATAAATTCTTTGATTTTTTTTAACCCCTGGAGGAGATTTATAATTTAATACCCCTATATAAGACCCACTCAACCTCCGCTGGGTGTGGAACTCTGTTACGGTAAAGTCAAGGCCATTAGGTGCGAGGAAGGGTACGGGCGACCACCCTCACCGGGAGGAACCTGTTTTACACCTGCCCCATAGAGGAATGTGGGGGTGTAACTGGCACTCACCCACGAGTGTTTATTATACAAATAAATTCATTTTTTACTTAAATATATTGTCATACTTTACTGTATAAATGAACATGATCATAGTGGCACATAATAGATACCTATCTTCACTGTTTTTTCGACTGCTACCACTCACACCTTGGGTGACCTAATATGGAGTGGCACTATGTGGCTCCCCGCTTCTGATTTCTTATCTGATCTCCCTACATAGGTGGCACACAGAGGCGCATTCTAATCTACTCACACCTGGTCACATACACATGGACACATACACCTGGTCACATACACCTGGTCACATACACCTGGTCACATACACCTGGTCACACATACACCTGGTCACATACACCTGGTCACATATACACCTGGTCACATACACCTGGTCACATACACCTGGTCACATATACCTGGTCACATACACCTGGTCACATACACCTGGCCACATACACCTGGCCACATACACCTGGTCACATACACCTGGACACATACACCTGGCCACATATACACCTGGTCACATACACCTGGTCACATACACCTGGTCACATACACCTGGCCACATACACCTGGTCACATACACCTGGACACATACACCTGGCCACATACACCTGGTCACATACACCTGGTCACATACACCTGGCCACATATACACCTGGTCACATACACCTGGTCACATACACCTGGTCACATACACCTGGCCACATACACCTGGTCACATACACCTGGACACATACACCTGGCCACATACACCTGGTCACATACACCTGGTCACATACACCTGGTCACATACACCTGGTCACATACACCTGGTCACATACACCTGGCCACATACACCTGGTCACATACACCTGGTCACATACACCTGGTCACATACACCTGGTCACATACACCTGGCCACATACACCTGGTCACATACACCTGGTCACATACACCTGGCCACATACACCTGGTCACATACACCTGGTCACATACACCTGGTCACATACACCTGGCCACATACACCTGGTCACATACACCTGGCCACATACACCTGGTCACATACACCTGGTCACATACACCTGGTCACATACACCTGGTCACATACACCTGGTCACATACACCTGGCCACATACACCTGGTCACATACACCTGGTCACATATACACCTGGTCACATACACCTGATCACATACACCTGGTCACATACACCTGGTCACATACACCTGGTCACATACACCTGGTCACATACACCTGGTCACATACACCTGGCCACATACACCTGGTCACATACACCTGGTCACATATACACCTGGTCACATACACCTGATCACATACACCTGGTCACATACACCTGGTCACATACACCTGGTCACATACACCTGGTCACATACACCTGGTCACATACACCTGGTCACATACACCTGGCCACATACACCTGGTCACATACACCTGGTCACATACAACTGGTCACATACACCTGGTCACATACACCTGGTCACATATTCACCTGGTCACATACACCTGGTCACATATACACCTGGCCACATACACCTGGCCACATATATCTGGTCACATATACACCTGGTCACATACACCTGGCCACATACACCTGGTCACATACACCTGGTCACATACACCTGGTCACATATACACCTGGTCACATACACCTGGTCACATATACCTGGTCACATACACCTGGTCACATACACCTGGCCACATACACCTGGTCACATACACCTGGTCACATACACCTGGTCACATACACCTGGTCACATACACCTGGCCACATACACCTGGTCACATACACCTGGCCACATACACCTGGTCACATACACCTGGTCACATACACCTGGTCACATACACCTGGTCACATATATCTGGTCACATATATCTGGTCACATACACCTGGTCACATACACCTGGTCATATATACACCTGGTCACATACACCTGGTCACATATACCCGGTCACATACACCTGGTCACATACACCTGGCCACATACACCTGGTCACATACACCTGGTCACATACACCTGGCCACATACACCTGGTCACATACACCTGGTCACATACACCTGGTCACATACACCTGGCCACATACACCTGGTCACATACACCTGGTCACATGCGCCAGCTCTCACAATAGGCATAGCAAAAAAAACAAAAACAATTATGATTCGTTGATTAATGTCTCTGTGTTGATCCAACTTACGTTACAGCCTGGCCATTGTCTTTGATAATTAGCAGTGAAATACTGTCTGAACTTCCTGCAACAAAGCATAAGTCTTAAGTGCCCGCCTTGGGCGGTCGTTTAGCAAGAGTCATGTGATTTGTCATGAAAGGCGAGAGGAATGAATTGTACAGCACTAAGTACAGAGGAATTATGTGATGTATATGTAAAATGTCGGCTACAGGATGGTGGATACTAACATTTCATTCACTAGGGCAACAAGAGCCTAGGACACGTGACATCCAGCGTGAGAGGCGAGTGCTCTACCAAGTGAGCCACGAGCTAGCCACAATAAGGAAGGATTTCAGAGGCGCCAAATCGCTGCCCAAACTAAAACTTTAATCCTTTCCTTAAACTGTCATCTAAACTAAATTATGGTTGAAAATTTGTATGACTGGTGTGGATCGCCAAATTCTTCTGCGCTCAAGTGGCAGCCATGGGAAGGCATAAAGTTTTCGTTTGGGCAGTGGTTTCGTGCCTCTGAAATCTTTCCTTATTGCTGCTAGCTACGTAGCTTAGTCGATAGACCCCTAACTCTCTGTGATATTGCTATGCATATCACATAGTCTGCCATGCATATATTAAATGCTTCCATCCATACTATGTATGCTGCTGTGCATATCTTGCAAGCATCCAATGCAAGTCAGGAAATGAATTGACGTTCAATATTTAAACTAGAACTGTTGCTACAGCCAAAGGTTTTATTGGCCAACAGAATATTTAAAAAGTATTAAAAGTATATATTTTAACAATGCTCACGTACATGAGTTTAAAATATTCGAATACCTGAAATTAATAATAATTCAAGTATTGATACTCAGATATATGATATCCCTTGTTTTCTTGAATACTAACAATTCTGAATATATATATATATATATATATATATATAATATATATATATATATATATATATATATATATATATATATATATATATATATATATATATACATATATATATATATATATATATATATATGTCGTACCTAGTAGCCAGAACTCACTTTTTGGCCTACTATTCAAGGCCCGATTTGCCTAATAAGCCAAGTTTTCCTGAATTAATATATTTTTTCTAATTTTTTTCTTATGAAATGATAAAGCTACCCATTTCATTATGTATGAGGTCAATTTTTTTTTATTGTAGTTAAAATTAACGTAGATATATGACCGAACCTAACCAACCCTACCTAACCTAACCTAACCTATCTTCATAGGTTAGGTTGGGTTAGGTTGCCGAAAAAGGTAGGTTAGGTTAGGTTAGGTAGGTTAGGTAGTCGAAAAAACATTAATTCATGAAAACTTGGCTTATTAGGCAAATCGGGCCTTGCATAGTTGGCTGAGAAGTGCGTTCTGGCTATTAGGTACGACATATATATATATATATATATATATATATATATATATATATATATATATATATATATATATATATATATATATATATATATATATATGTCGTACCTAGTAGCCAGAACGCACTTCTCAGCCTACTATGCATGGCCCGATTTGCCTAATAAGCCAAGTTTTCCTGAATTAATATATTTTCTCAAATTTTTTTCTTATGAAATGATAAAGCTACCCATTTCATTATGTATGAGGTCGATTTTTTTTGTTGGAGTTAAAATCAACATAGATATATGACCGAACCTAACCAACCCTACCTAACCTAACCTAACCTATCTTTATAGGTTAGGTTAAGTTAGGTAGCCGAAAAAGTTAGGTTAGGTTAGGTAGGTTAGGTAGTCGAAAAACAATTAATTCGTGAAAACTTGGCTTATTAAGCAAATTGGGCCTTGCATAGTAGGCTGAGAAGTGCGTTCTGGCTACTAGGTACGACATATATATATATATATATATATATATATATATATATATATATATATATATATATATATATATATATATATATATATATATATATATATATATATATATAGTCGAAAAACAATTAATTCGTAAAAACTTGGCTTATTAAGCAAATTGGGCCTTGCATAGTAGGCTGAGAAGTGCGTTCTGGCTACTAGGTAGCCAGAAATTGGAATATATATATATATATATATATATATATATATATATATATATATATATATATATATATATATATACATATATATATATATATATATATATATATATATATATATATATATATATATATATATATATATATATATATATATATATATATATTTTACATTTTATTTACAACTTTAGAACACTTTCCCACCAGGAGACTCGAACCCTAGCCAGCACAGAAGCCTTCCAGCAACTGGCATAACAGGTACGCCTTTAACCCACTGCACCACGCTCAGACCCTTAAAAAGAGAGGGTAATTTCAGAGTATTTATACACCCCAAAGATTAATTGGCAATTAATGCACAATCAGCCAATTAATGCACAACTATATTCTACTCACTTCAAGACTCCGTACCAATATAGAAGCATCAAGAGGAAGTATAGGCTAATAGGCCCTTTGCAGTTACTTCCATTCTTCCCTTTCACTTTTCCAATTTATACCCATTGCACCGTGTTCTGTTATGTGTTGATCAAATGTTTGTTCACCTCATCCAAAACTGTTTCAACATATCACTTCACCCAAATGCGAGTATATAAGAAAAGCTGTTTAGCGTCAGAATTAGTAAAACTCTGTTAAGTGTTTTCAGGTTACAGTTGTGTGTGTGTAAACTACAGTCTTTGATAATGTAATACGTTATTACGAAACGCGTTCAAGCGTCACGTCAGACTAGAAATAAAAATGAATTTTGGAGAATTGATTTTTCTATTACCATCGACAGTAAAAAGAAACATAAGAAATATTGAGAAAATTCGTGTTAGAATTATAATTTTACTTTTTCGGTCATATTTAACAACATATGTTTACAAGAAAGACTGCTACCAATATATATATATATATATATATATATATATATATATATATATATATATATATATATATATATATATATATATATATATATATATATATATACACACATCTGTATCCAGGCTACGGAAAGACAACGAAGCACCAGGTGTGTCGTCCAACACAAACTAATTAGCAACTTGGGCAGGTATACAGGTGTGAGCAACGCCGACGAGAACGGGTAGGGGGAAGGGGTGGTTGAGGGGTGGAAGCTGTAGCTCAAGCTTGGACCCAAGTTATAGCTGTGCCGGCGGCGGCTGACTGATTTGAGAGGAATAAAAATCTTAGCCTCCGGGCTCCCTGGAGGTGCCCACCACCAGCACAAATTCGGAGGGGAAAATATGGCCGCGGAATTATTGGTATTTCTCTTCGTGTCAGTACAGAAGTAAAACAGGACGATATGTAGCTGTCATTTAGGTGGGCTTCGCAGTTGCCGTGATCGACTCCTATACAATGCTTATGGGCACTAGGGAGAAGCGAAGCGTGCGTTATTATACTGAAGTCAAGATATTAGATCATCAGCTCGTTACATGAGCATTTCTGCTGACGAAGGCGCCTAGATGCCGTATACCTGGGCGAGTGCGTGTGTGTGTGTGTGTGTGTGTGTGTGTGTGTGTGTGTGTGTGTGTGTGTGTGTGTGTGTGTGTGTGTGTGTGTGTGTGTGTGTGTGTGTGTGTGTGTGTGTGTGTGTGTGTGTGTGTGTGTGTGTGTGTGTGTGTGTGTGTGTGTGTGTGTGTGTGTGTGTGTGTGAGTGTGTGTGTGTGTGTGTGTGTGTGTGTGTGTGTGTGTGTGTGTGTGTGTGTGTGTGTGTGTGTGTGAGTGTGTGTGTGTGTGTGTGTGTGTGTGTGTGTGTGTGTGTGTGTGTGTGTGTGTGTGTGTGTGAGTGTGTGTGTGTGTGTGTGTGTGTGTGTGTGTGTGTGTGTGTGTGTGTGTGTGTGTGTGTGTGAGTGTGTGTGTGTGTGTGTGTGTGTGTGTGTGTGTGTGTGTGTGTGCGTGTGTGTGTGTGTGTGTGTGTGTGTGTGTGTGTGTGTGTGTGTGTGTGTGTGTGTTTGCTTCTGTGACAGGTGTACTTCTTGACAGGTGTACTTTCATATGCAAAATGACAATGGTGCCATGAAACTGGACAGATTAATTATCATAGTTTCAATGAGGAATCACCGAAGTCTTTGACGCAAGACTAAATGCCTAATGATTATGGACAAATTTCAATGAAGTTGATCATGTGAGTCGAGCTGGGGTCAGACGAGTCATGCTGGGGTCAGACGAGTCATGCTAGGGTCATAAGAGTCCTGCTGGGGTCAGAAGAGTCAAGCTGGGGTCAGACGAGTCATGCTGGGGTCAGACGAGTCATGCTGGGGTCAGAATAGTCATGCTGGGGTCAGACGAGTCATACTGGGGTCAAACGAGTCATGCTGGGGTCAAACGAGTCATGCTGGGGTCTGGCGAGTCATGATGGGGTCACACGAGTCATGCTGGGGTCTGGCGAGTCATGATGGGGTCACACGAGTCATGCTGTGGTCTGGCGAGTCATGCTGTGGTCTGGCGAGTCATGCTGGGGTCAGACAAGTTCGTTTCTCGTCTCATGAGTCTAGGAGATTAAATTCCCAGGTAATTTGGGGTACCTCGCAACTATTATGTGGGATACCTCGCTATCACTATGTGGGATACCTCGCTATCACACTATATGGGATACCTCGCTACTACACCATGTGGGATACCTCGCTATCACACTATGTGGGATACCTCGCTACTACACCACGTGGGATACCTCGCTATCACACAATATGGGATACCTCGCTACTACACCATGTGGGATACCTCGCTATCACACTATGTGGGATACCTCGCTACCACTACTTGGGATACCTCGCTATCACACTATGTGGATACCTCCCTATCACACTATGTGTGATACCTCGCTATCACTATGTGGATACCTCGCTATCACTATGTGGGATACCTCGCTATCACACTATGTGGGATACCTTGCTATCACGCTATGAGTGATACCTCGCTATCACTATGTGGGATTCCTCGCTATCACACTATGTGGGATACCTTGATATCACGCTATGTGGGATACCTCGCTATCACACTACAAGGGATACCTCGCTATCACACTACGTGGGATACCTCGCTATCACACTATGTGGGATACCTCGCTATCACACTATGTGGGATACCTCGCTATCACACTATGTGGGATACCTCGCTATCACACTATGTGGGATACCTCGCTATCACACTATGTGGGATACCTCGCTATCACACTATGTGGGATACCTCGCTATCACACTATGTGGGATACCTCGCTATCACACTATGTGGGATACCTCGCTATCACACTATGTGGGATACCTCGCTATCACACTATGTGGGATACCTCGCTATCACACTATGTGGGATACCTCGCTATCACACTATGTGGGATACCTCGCTATCACACTATGTGGGATACCTCGCTATCACACTATGTGGGATACCTCGCTATCACACTATGTGGGATACCTCGCTATCACACTATTTGGGATACCTCGCTATCACACTATGTGGGATACCTCGCTATCACACTATGTAGGATACCTCGCTATCACACTATTTGGGATACCTCGCTATCACACTATGTGGGATACCTCGCTATCACACTATGTGGGATACCTCGCTATCACACTATGTGGGATACCTCGCTATCACACTATGTGGGATACCTCGCTACCACTACGTGGGATACCTCGCTATCACACTATGTGGGATACCTCGCTATCACACTATGTGGGATACCTCGCTACACACTACGTGGGATACCTCGCTATCACACTATATGGGATACCTCGCTACACACTATGTGGGATACCTCGCAACACACTATGTGGGATACCTCGCAACACACTATGTGGGATACCTCGCAACACACTATGTGGGATACCTCGCTACACACTATGTGGGATACCTCGCTATCACACTCTGTGGGATGCCTCGCTATCACACTATGTGGGATACCTCGCTATCACACTACGTGGGATACCTCGCTATCACACTACGTGGGATACCTCGCTATCACACTACGTGGGATACCTCGCTATCACACTACGTGGGATACCTCGCTATCACACTATGTGGGATACCTCGCTATCACACTATGTGGGATACCTCGCTATCACACTACGTGGGATACCTCGCTATCACACTATGTGGGATACCTCGCTATCACACTATGTGGGATGCCTCGCTATCACACTATGTTGGATCCCTCGCTATCACACTACGTGGGATACCTCGCTATCACACTATGTGGGATGCCTCGCTATCACACTATGTGGGATACCTCGCTATCACACTATGGGGGATACCTCGCTATCACACTATGTGGGATACCTCGCTATCACACTATGTGGGATACCTCGCTATCACACTATGGGGGATACCTCGCTATCACACTATGTGGGATACCTCGCTATCACACTATGTGGGATACCTCGCTATCACACTATGTGGGATACCTCGCTATCACACTACGTAGGATACCTCGCTATCACACTATGTGGGATACCTCGCTATCACACTATGTGGGATACCTCGCTATCACACTATGTGGGATACCTCGCTATCACACTATGTGGGATACCTCGCTATCACACTATGTGTGATGCCTCGCTATCACACTATGTGGGATACCTCGCTATCACACTATGTGGGATACCTCGCTATCACACTATGTGGGATACCTCGCTCTCACACTATGTGGGATACCTCGCTATCACACTATGTGGGATACCTCGCTATCACACTATGTGGGATACCTCGCTATCACACTATGTGGGATACCTCACTATCACACTATGTGGGATACCTCGCTATCACACTATGTGGGATACCTCGCTATCACACTATGTGGGATACCTCGCAACACACTATGTGGGATACCTCGCAACACACTATGTGGGATACCTCGCAACACACTATGTGGGATACCTCGCTACACACTATGTGGGATACCTCGCTATCACACTATGTGGGATGCCTCGCTATCACACTATGTGGGATACCTCGCTATCACACTATGTGGGATACCTCGCTATCACACTATGTGAGATACCTCGCTATCACACTATGTGGGATACCTCGCTATCACACTACGTGGGATACCTCGCTATCACACTACGTGGGATACCTCGCTATCACACTACGTGGGATACCTCGCTATCACACTACGTGGGATACCTCGCTATCACACTATGTGGGATACCTCGCTATCACACTATGTGGGATACCTCGCTATCACACTACGTGGGATACCTCGCTATCACACTATGTGGGATACCTCGCTATCACACTATGTGGGATGCCTCGCTATCACACTACGTGGGATACCTCGCTATCACACTATGTGGGATACCTCGCTATCACACTACGTGGGATACCTCGCTATCACACTATGTGGGATGCCTCGCTATCACACTATGTGGGATACCTCGCTATCACACTATGTGGGATACCTCGCTATCACACTATGGGGGATACCTCGCTATCACACTATGTGGGATACCTCGCTATCACACTATGTGGCATACCTCGCTATCACACTATGTGGGATACCTCGCTATCACACTATGTGGGATACCTCGCTATCACACTATGTGGGATACCTCGCTATCACACTATGTGGGATACCTCGCTATCACACTACGTAGGATACCTCGCTATCACACTATGTGGGATACCTCGCTATCACACTATGTGGGATACCTCGCTATCACACTATGTGGGATACCTCGCTATCACACTATGTGTGATGCCTCGCTATCACACTATGTGGGATACCTCGCTATCACACTATGTGGGATACCTCGCTATCACACTATGTGGGATACCTCGCTATCACACTATGTGGGATACCTCGCTATCACACTATGTGGGATACCTCGCTATCACACTATGTGGGATACCTCGCTATCACACTATGTGGGATACCTCGCTATCACACTATGTGGGATACCTCGCTATCACACTATGTGGGATACCTCGCTATCACACTATGTGGGATACCTCGCTATCACACTATGTGGGATACCTCGCTATCACACTATGTGGGATACCTCGCTATCACACTATGTGGGATACCTCGCTACTACAACGTGGGATACCTCGCTATCACACTATGTGGGATACCTCGCTACCACTACGTGGGATACCTCGCTATCACACTATATGGGATACCTCGCTACACACTATGTGGGATACCTCGCAACACACTATGTGGGATACCTCGCAACACACTATGTGGGATACCTCGCTACACACTATGTGGGATACCTCGCAACACACTATGTGGGATACCTCGCTACACATTATGTGGGATGCCTCTGTGAGAGTGTCTCTGAAGATTCTCCCACAGCTGACTGGACTGGCTCATTGCTGTGCACAGTGCACCGATCTTGTGCACAGTGCACCGATCTTGTGCACAAGGTCCTATTTCTGTTAACCCTGGATAGTGACCTGACATGTTGGGTATCTCCAGAATGCCCACTTAACCAGGAACACTTTCATAATACGGAGGCCGCCGTATGTCCAGGCAGGAAGTAGATACAGGGAGTTAAGCATACTTGCCACCAAAGGGTCAGTGAGTACGTGCTGTTGCCCGCGTGAGAGACAGAGGGTAGACGCCAGACCGTCTGACCTCTGGGGTCAATCGGCGCAATGGCAAATAACAGCTATGACGTATTCGTGACGTGTTCATGACGTCACCTCTCCTACTGCTCATCGAACGAGCTAATATGATTGGTTCCCGCTCATTTGCTGCAATGCTATTGGTCAAATTGTAACACTTTTGTGCTGGGTGCCACGAGATGCCCGGCAGCACTTGTAAAGCATTCAAGTGAGGGACACCAAACATAGAGGACGTGTTCTGTTCCGTCTACCGGTCAATAGACTGAACACCGTCCATTCCTCACCGTCAAGTTAACTCAGCGTCTGAAGATTATACCACACACTCGCCAAGAATCACGAGTGTGAATATATTGTTCAGAAGCCTAAAGTGACAAATCTCCAGAGTGAAACAGACTGGTATCAGGTAACCCCTGGTGACAAAGATCGTTGTGAGTGACTTAGAGTGAACTAAGGCAGTGCCGCCGCCTAAGTAACCTGTGTGTGATTTTACCACAAGTGTACCTGCATGGTACCACAGCTGCCGCCAGCCGCCACGAGCGTGTACCCCAGTACCCCAGTACCTCAGTACCTTGAGGCGCCCGCCGCCCTCACTACTACGTGACGTCACCACCTTACTTATCGCCAGCGCCAGTGTGTGCGCGTGTGTCTGTCTGTTAAGCATACAGCCCGCCCTACTGCAAGTACCCTCCGTGTCTACGAGCGAAGCCAGCTGTCAGGCCACCTACGAGTGCTTGTATAAATGTGCCTGAGTGAGTGAGTGAGTAAGGAAAGGTACCTATCTGTAAGTACAAGATCTTAGTCATTGTTTTATTGTGTCTGTGTTGATCTGATGTATCAACCACAGTTCTCACCTTCTCATACCTGTCACAGGTCATAGGTGAATCGACGGTGTATGCGTGTTATCTGTGTGGTATCACGGCATTTCACTCGTCTGTGAATGTGAGCGTCACATACACCACACATTTAGTTATTGTGTTACATTATTATTGTGCATGTTATTGCCTGTCCCATTGACAGTGTAGTTGTTGATTTATTACATATCATTACCGAGTATCCGGTTGGAACTCTTGTGATCCCTTTGCATACCGGCAGTTAGGTTGCCGTGTTAATGATTGGCTGTCAACTGTGTTAAGTTAGGTGTTTCTCCACGAGTGGATACGAGTTGTTTAGCCAGACGTCAAGAGTCTTGCTAATACAACCATAGCTTTGCTGACGCCAATCTAAAGTAAATCAATCACCCTGTGTATTAGTGGTTAAGTTAGTAAATAAACTAGTTAAGCTTTATGCGGTGTTTCCGTTGAACCACTTCTGAATACTGCCAATATTACACAAGCCTTCAGCTCTAAGTGTCTGCAACACCGAGTTGCCTATATTCACTAATCTATAAATGTTATGAGGACCCTCGGAGTCCCTTAAAGTGTTAAATCATTGAGGAGATTCCAACGATCAACGTGGAGCAGGACCAGGTGAGACTAGTCTGAGAAGAGACCCTCAAGGACTCTAACTCGACCTTGCTCCCAGGCCCTGTACGGTTGCTCTCGTATTTTCTATTCTGCTAATTCCGACAGTTTCGTGAAGCGTCTGCCACATGTACATTGGCGACGTACGCATTGCAGTCGTGAAAGCAAAAAAAAGAAACACCCCACAGCCTCGCTACACACTATGTGGGATACCTCGCTATCACACTATGTGGGATACCTCGCTATCACACTATGTGGGATCCCTCGCTACCACACTATGTGGGATACCTCGCTATCACACTATGTGGGATACCTCGCTATCACACTATGTGGGATACCTCGCTATTACACTATGTGGGATACCTCGCTATCACACTATGTGGGATACCTCGATATCACACTATGTGGGATACCTCGCTACACACTACGTGCGATACCTCGCTATCACACTATGTGGGATACCTCGCTATTACACTATGTGGGATACCTTGTTATCACACTATGTGGGATACCTCGCTATCAAACTATGTGGGATACCTCGCTATCACACTATGTGGGATACCTCGCTATTACACTATGTGGGATACCTTGTTATCACACTATGTGGGATACCTCGCTATCAAACTATGTGGGATACCTCGCTATCACACTATGTGGGATACCTCGCTATCACACTATGTGGGATACCTCTTTAGAACTCTATGTGGAAAATATAGTTCCTTCACAGTGTAGAGAACGTTCCTCTCACGCTTCGCAGAAGACGCTCGTTCCACGCCATGTGTTTCTTAGACCAATGGAACATTTTATGAACTAATGCCTTGACGAACCTCATAAATTAAGGTATAATTACATCTTCATGTTATAATTTCCCCGGGAAGGACATAGGATCTGTATATGATGATAGCCACAGGTCCTGAAATATCTCACCGTGGATCCTAAAACAGGCAGCTGCATCATTGTGTGGACCTCGTGCTATAGTCTGCAACTCCTCACTACAAATGGGGGAACTTCCTGACAGTGGAAAGGAAAAGGAAGAGGGCAGACATATTAACGACGTACAAGATACTATTAGGTACTGACAAAGTAGATACGTAAGCAATGTACAAATCAAGGAACTGTAGAATGAGAGGACATGAGTGGAAACTGGAAGTATAGATGAGTATAGCAGAGATATCTGAAAAACGTTTTCACGTTCACTATTCTAAGTCGTCCACAATGACTCGTGTGTCAAGGTAGCCACCTGCCTTTATTCTGAGACTACAACAAGAACATCAACACCAATACTAACAACATTCACCGATGGTCTCTCCTGTCTCTCTGCTGCTCTAGCGTTGTGTGCCATCGATATTAACCCGTCCACAACATGTTGTAGTCGCAGATCGATGACCTCTGATTGGTGGATGCTGCGAGCATGGGAGAGAGAGAGGACAGGTTGGCTCAACACCTCATCTTAATCACTCAACAATCTGTGCTGGATGGTCCGAGACGTCAGCTTACTCGCTCACTGGAAGCTGTGTGAGGCCTCTATATCAACTTTCAGATTCATTCAGATTCAGATTGTTTGCATTTAAATATTTCCTCCCCCTTAGTATAGAGTTTTCCCCTCACTACGTCCTTCCCCCTAGTGTATGTACAGAGTTACTACGTTACATCGTGCACTTCCCCGCCCCTCGTCATGCGTACATGTACACTGATCCATCCACGTACATGTATAATCACACATCCGCGTACAATGGTACACGACAGACCGTGCCAGTGGTAATTATTATAATCCAATCTGCAAGCACCAATATTCCCTGAGACATGAAAAGGATTTAACACAACACCCACCTGGCCTGGCCTGGCCTGGCCTGGCGGGGGGTATCATTAGCATACTATACACATACACAGCAGTGGCGGGTATGTTAATGTACGCAATACCACGCTGCATTTCGCGTCACACACACACACACACACACACACACACACACACACACACACACACACATACGAGTGGGGCCTCGTAGCCTGGTGGATAGCGCGCAGGATTCGTAATTCTGTGGTGCGGATTCGATTCCCGCACGAGGCAGAAACAAATGGGCAAAGTTTCTTTCACCCTGAATGCCCCTGTTACCTAGCAGTAAATAGGTACCTGGGAGTTAGTCAGCTGTCACGGGCTGCTTCCTGGGGTGTGTGTGGTGTGGAAAAAAACAAGTAGTTAGTAAACAGTTGATTGACAGTTGAGAGGCGGGCCGAAAGAGCAAAGCTCAACCCCCGTAAAAACACAACTAGTAAACACACACACACACACACACACACACACACACACACACACACACACACACACACACACACACACACACACACACACACACACACACATGGGGCCTCGTAGCCTGGTGGATAGCGCGCAGGACTCGTAATTCTGTGGCGCGGGTTCGATTCCCGCACGAGGCAGAAACAAATGGGCAAAGTTTCTTTCACCCTAAGTGCCCCTGTTACCTAGCAGTAAATAGGTACCTGGGAGTTAGTCAGCTGTCACGGGCTGCTTCCTGGGGTGTGTGTGTATGTGGTGTGGAAAAAAAAAAAAAAAAAAAGTAGTTAGTAAACAGTTGATTGACAGTTGAGAGGCGGGCCGAAAGAGCAAAGCTCAACCCCCGCAAAAACACAACTAGTAAACACACACACACACACTCATACACACGCTAATACACACACTGGTGTGTGTATGAGGGCGCTGGTGGCTGAGTGGATAGCACGCTGGATACGTAGTCCTGTGGTCCGGGGTTCGATTGCCGGCGGAAACACAAATGGACAATGTTTTTTTCACCCTGATGCCCCTGTTACCTAGCAGTAATTAGGTACCTGGGCGTTAGACAGCTGTTACGGGTCGGTGTGTGTACTCACCTAATTGTACTCATCTAATTGTGCTTGCCGGGGTTGAGCACTGGATTTTGGTCCCGCCTCGCAACCGTCAATCAACAGGTGTACAGGTTCCTGAGCCTATTGGGCTCTATCATATCTACATTTGAAACTGTGTATGGAGTCAGCCTCCACCACATCACTGCCTAATGCATTCCATTTGTTAACCACTCTGACACTAAAAAAGTTCTTTCTAATATCTCTGTGGCTCATTTAGGCACTCATTTTCCACCTATGTCCCCCTAGTGTGTGTGCCCTTGTGTTAAATAGTCTTTCTTTATCTACCCTATCAATTCCCTTGAGAATCTTGAATGTGGTGATCATGTTCCCCCTAACTCTTCGGTCTTCCAGAGAAGTGAGATTTAATTCCCGTAGCCTCTTCTCGTAGCTCATACCTCTCAGCTAGGGTACTGAGAGGTTGTGTGTGTGTATGTGTGTATTCACCTAGTTGTATTTGCGGGGGTTGAACTTTGCTCTTTGGGACGCCTCTCAACTGTCAATCACATTGTAACGGGGGGTGGGGGAAATAGCTCTATCTTGTCCATTATTCCAACCCCCCAGTTAACTAACGAGGTCGGGGGAAACAGCTCTCTTTAGTCCGTTATCCCGTCCTCAGTTAGCTAACTATTCTAGAGCACCTCCAGAGTTCCTAAGGCAACCTCTCTCGTTCAACACCTTGTAACCTAGGTATTTGACTACCTAGGTGCTAAGACTACAAGGCGCCGTCACTTGATCAGCTACCCGAAACTCTAGAGAGAACTCTAGAACACATTTCACTGCCACAAACGTATAAGAGACACGAAAGGAAAGAGAAGACTAGTGAAGTAATTAGTGAGGGTTTGGGGTGAGAGAGGTAGAGAGGTGGGAGGAGCGAGGAGGGTCATTAGCTGAAAGTAAGAGTCTGGAGAGGGGTGGAGGGAGAGGAGTAGTTAGGTAGAAGTAGAAAAGTAGATAGTAGAAGTAGAAGAGTAGATAGTAGAAGAAGAAATGCTGCCACCATCCATTCTAGACCATTACATACAAGACAAGGAATGGAACTTGTCTGTATCAAAATATTCTCAAAAGATGTTATTACCATGTATCAACTCCAAACATGTACTCATTAATATCATGAACCAGTAACCACAGAGGCTTTCTCACCTCAACTCAAAAACTCTAGGGAACCAAGTTAAAGGCAATTTAACAAATAAATTCAATTATATTTCACATGATAACTATTATAATTTAAGCAATTCAAATGTTCAAGATTTATATGCAAAGTGAGTCATCAGCCAAGAATTTGAGAACCCTACAACTGACTGCCCCTGATCATCACACAACATATGTAAACACAACCAAGTCACCTTAATGCTCAACTCACCAAGTGTCTGCCTATAGCTGGATTGAGAGAGGGGGGGGTCTGTAGTTGACAGAGACTGTCCCGCCCTGCCGGCCGACAGCCTCCCTGCTAGGCCATCTTCTCTCCTCTGCTGGCTGCTGTTCTTCTCGTATTGCTAATGCTCTCGAATCGATAGCTCTCCGAGTATATATTGGGGAACCTAGTAACTAACTCCGCCCACAAGTAGATAGCCTCAGGCACTCTACCAAGCCACTCCTTAAACGTCGGCATGTTTGAAGGCTACCAGACTCCAATTATAAGATTAGCAGAAGCAAGTTGAAATTCGCATGATCTGACCTCAAGTCACTTGGTGGTCATTAACTCTTAGAGGTGTGAGATTCAGGCCGCCAGAATGGCGCCTGTCAAATCCTTGTCTGTGACTCCTGAATCTCTATGTATTAAATAAAACTAAACCAAACACTTTTACAGTGTTACAAATCAACTGTTTATTAACTACTCCTTTTTTGTCCATTCCACACACACCCACACCTCAGGAAGAAGCCCGTGACAGCTGACTAACTCCCACGTACCTATTTACTGCTAGGTAACAGGGGCACTCAGGGGGAAAGAAACTTTGATCATTTGTTTCTGCCTGGTGTGGGAATCGAACCCGCGCCACAGAACTACGAGTCCTGCGCGCTATCCACCAGGTTACCAGGCCCCCGCACTATCCACCAGGTGTGTGTGTGTGTGTGTGTATACTCACCTAGTTGTGTCTGCAGCATCGAGCATTGACTTTTGGATCCTGCCTTTCTAGCCATTGGTTGTTTACAGCAATGACTCCGGTCCTATTTCCCTATCATACCTAGTTTTAAAATTATGAATAGAATTTGCTCCCATAACCTGCTGCTTCAGTGCATTCCATTTTCCCACTACTCTCACGCTAAAAGAAAACTTCCTAACATCTCTGTGACTCATCTGAGTTTTCAGCTTCAACCCATGTCTCCCCGTTCTGTTACTATTCCGTGTGAACATTTCGTCTATGTCCACTCTGTCAGTCCCCTGAGTATTTTGTACGTTCCTATCATGTCCCCCCCTCTCTTCTTCTTTCTAGTGTCGTAAGGCTCAGTTCATACCCCAGGCGCTTTTCATACCCCATCCCTCGTAACGCTGGGGCGAGTCTCGTTGCAAACTTCTGATCCTTTTCCAGTTTCCTATTGTGTTTCTTTAGGTGGGGACTCCATGATGGCGCGGCATTCTCTAAGACTGGCCTCACTTAAGCGTTGTAAAGCGCCCTAAATGCCTCCCTACTTAGGTTTCTGAATGATGTTCTAATTTTTCCCAGTGTAGAGTACGCTGCTGTCGATATCCTATTTATATGTGCCTCAGGAGTTAGATTAGGTGTTACGTCCACGCCCAAGTCTCTTTCACGTGTCGTCACAGGTAGGCTGTTCCCCTTCATTGTGTACTGACCCTTTGGTCTCCTATCACCTAGTCCGATTTCCATAACTTTACATTTGCTCGTGTTGAACTCCAGTAGCAATCTGGCCATCTCTGCAACCTGTTCAAGTCTTCTTGGAGGCTCCTGCAATCCTCATCTGTCACAACTCTTCTCATCAACTTAGCGTCATCCGCGACATCGACATGTAGGATTCTACTCCTGTAAACATGTCGTTAACGTATATTGAAAATAGAATTGGTCCCAGCACCGATCCTTGAGGTACTCCACTCGTTACTTTTCGCCAGTCCGACTTCTCGCCCCTTACTGTAACCCTCTGACTCCTTCCTGTTAGGTAGTTCCTTACCCATGCTAGGGCCTGTCCGCTCACTCCCGCCTGCCTCTCATGTTTGAATAGCTGTCTCATGTGCGGTACTGTAACAAAGGCTTTTTGCCAGTCCAGAAATATGCAGTCTACCCAACCTTCTTTGCCTTATCCTCGTTATTCTATCATATAATTCCCAAAGGTTTGTTAGGTAAGATTTCCCTTTCCAGAGCCCATGTTGACGTTTGTTAACAAACCTAATGTTCTCTAGGTGTGCAACCAGTCTAACCTTAGCTTAATCTTTTAAGTATTTTACAGAGGGTGCTTGTTAGTGATACGGGTCTGTCGTTAAGTGCTTCCTCCCTATCACCTTTCTTCAAAATCGGTGCAACATTTGCCTTCTTCCAGCAATCGGGCAATTCTCGCAACATAAGTGATTCATTAAAGATCCTTGCCAGAGGCACGCTTAGGGCCTGCTCTGCCTCTTTTAGTATCCACGGTGAAACTTTGGTACAACAGCTTTAGTTGCATCCAGTGTTGTCAACTATTTCATTACCTCCTCTGCTGTCACCTCTATACCTGATAGTCTTTTATCTAGGGTAATCTGTTCTAACAATGGGAGCTGCTCAGGCTCGGTTTTGAACACTCCATGGAAACTTGCATTTAGTGCTTTGCAGATTTCTTTGTCACTTTCTGTATGTGCCCCTTCTGTTTTTCTTGGTCTTGTCATTGGTTGTTCACCGACATTTTCTTCTTTTATAGCTCTGTAGTAATTTAGGTTGCTTTTTCGCTTTGATCGCAATATCGTTCTCATAATTTCTTTCCGATGCTCGTCTTATGTTAATGTAATCGTTCCTAGCTCTGTTGCATCTGATCCTGTTGTCCTCTCTCCTTTGTCTTCTGCACTTCCTCCACTCCCTCCTGCTGGCCATTTTTGCTTCCTGACACTGTCTATTATACCATGGGTTATTATATTCCCTCTTACTTTTTTCCTTTACTGTTGGTACAAATGTCTCTTCGGCCTCCTGGCATTTTCATGTGACTAGGTTCATCATATCTTGGACTGTTTTTGCAGGCGAGTAGTCACAATAACGTGGCTAAAGTATGTTGACCAGACCACACACTAGAAGGTGAAGGGACGACGACGTTTCGGTCCGTCCTGGACCATTCTCAAGTGGATGGACTGTTTTTCCTCTAATTTCTTCCTGCCACTGCACTTCTCCCAGATAGTCCCTTATCCTCCTGTATTTCCCCTTTCCTGTAGTCAACTCTCCTTTCCCAGACCTCTTGTCCCTTGGTCACAAGTTTGAGTTCCATCTTGTAGTCAAAGACTAGGACACAATGATCCCTGGCCCGTAGAGGTCTTTCATGTTCCAAATTCTCCAAACTGTGTACTCACCTAGTTTTACCCACCTAGTTGTGCTAGCGGGGGTTGAGCTCTGGCTCTTTCGTCCCGCCTCTCAACCGTCAATCAACAGGTGTACAGGTTTCTGAGCCTATTGGCCGCTATCATATCTACACTTGAAACTGTGTATGGAGTCAGCCTCTACCACATTACTTCCTAATGCATTCCATTTGTCAACCACTCTGACACTAAAAAAGTTCTTTCTAATATCTCTGTGGCTCATTTGGGCACTCAGTTTCCACCTGTGTCCCCTAGTGCGTGTGCCCCTTGTGTTAAATAGCCTGTCTTTATCAACCCTGTCGATTCCCTTGAGAATCTTGAAGGTGGTGATCCTTACCCCACTAACTCTTCTGTCTTCCAACGAAGTGAGGTTTAATTCCCCTAGTCTCTCCTCGTAGCTCATACCTCTCAGTTCGGGTACTAGTCTGGTGGCAAACCTTTGAACCTTTTCCAGTTTAGTCTTATGCTTGATTAGATATGGACTCCATGCTGGAGCCGCATACTCCAGGATTGATCTGACATATGTGGTATATAATGTTCTGAAAGATTCCTTACACAAGTTTCTAAAGGCCGTTCTTATGTTAGCCAACCTGGCATATGCTGCTGATGTTATCCTCTTGATATGAGCATCAGGGGACAGGTCTGGCATGATATCAACCCCCAGGTCTTTCTCTCTCTCTCTCTGACTCTTGAAGTATCTCATCTCCCAAATGATACCTTCTATCTGGTCTCCTGCTTCCTACCCCTATCTTTATTACCTTACATTTGCTTGGGTTAAACTCTAACATCCATTTGTTCGACCATTCCTGCAGCTTGTCCAGGTCTTCTTGAAGCCTCAAGCTGTCCTCCTCTGTCTTAATCCTTCTCATAATTTTGGCGTCGTCAGCAAACATTGAGAGGAATGAGTCTATACCCTCTGGGAGATCATTTACGTATATCAGAAACAGGATAGGTTCAAGTACAGAGCCCTGTGGGACTCCACTGGTGACTTCACGCCATTCTGAGGTCTCTCCCCTCACTGTAACTCTCTGCTTCCTATTGCTTAGGTACTCCCTTATCCACTGGAGCGCCTTACCAGTTACTCCTGCCTGTTTCTCCAGCTTATGCATTAACATTTTATGGGGTACTGTGTCAAAGGCTTTCCGTCAGTCCAAAAAAATGCAGTCCGCCCATCCTTCTCTTTCCTGCTTAATCTTTGTCACCTGATCATATAATTCTATCAAGCCTGTAAGGCAAGATTTACCCTCCCTGAACCCATGTTGATGGGTTGCCACAAAGTCTCTTCTTTCCAGATGTGTTACCTGGTTTTTTCTCACAATTTTCTCCATCACCTTGCATGGTATACAAGTTAAGGACACTGGCCTGTAGTTCAGTGCCTCTTGTCTGTCACCCTTTTTGTATATTGGTACTACATTAGCAGTCTTCCATATTTCTGGTAGGTCTCCCGTTTCCAGTGACCTACTATACACTATGGAGAGTGGCAAGCAAAGTGCTTCTGCACACTCTTTCAATACCCATGGTGAGATTCCGTCCGGCCTAACAGCTTTTCTCACATCCAGCTCTAATAGGTAGTTCTTGACCTCATCTCTTGTAATTTCAAACCTTTCCAAGGTCACCTGGTTTGCTGCCACCTCTCCTAGCGCCGTGACTTCTCCCTGTTCTATTGTAAAGACCTGGAAACTTTTGTTGAGTTCTTCACACACCTCTTTGTCATTCTCTGTGTACCTGTCCTCCCCCACCCTAAGTTTCATCACCTGTTCCTTCACTGTTGTCTTCCTCCTGATGTGACTGTGTAGTAGCTTTGGTTCGGTCTTGGCTTTATTAGCTATATCATTTTCATACCTTTTCTCAGCTGCTCTTCTCACACTAACATACTCGTTCCTGGTTCTCTGGTATCTCTCTCTACTTTCTGGTGTTCTGTTATTACGGAAGTTCCTCCATGCCCTTTTGTTCAGCTCCTTTGCTTTCATACATTCCCTATTAAACCACGGATTCTTCCTTTGCTTCTCTGTTTTTTCCTGTTGGGCTGGGACAAACCTGCTTACAGCCTCCTGACATTTTTGGGTGACATAGTCCATCATGTCTTGTACGGACTTGGTTCCGAGTTCTGTGTCTCAATGTATATCCGATAGGAATTTATTCGTCTCCTCATAGTTTCCCTTTCGGTACGTCAGCCCTCTGTTTCCCAGTTCTTTTTTGGGGGTGATAATTCCTAGCTCAACCAGGTACTCAATGCTCAATACACTATGATCACTCATTCCCAAGGGGGCTTCCAACTTAACTTCCCTTACATCCGACTCATTTAGGGTAAATATCAGATCAAGCAAGGCTGGTTCATCCCCTCCTCTCATTCGTGTCGGTCCCTTGACGTGTTGACTTACAAAGTTTCTCGTTGCCACATCCAGCAGCTTAGCTCTTAATGTGTCTGGGCCTCCATGTGGGTCTCTGGTAACACAATCTATCTTCCCATGGTTTAAGTCTCCCATGATTAGAAGTCTGGATCCGTTCCTGCTAGCCACAGAAGCTTCTCACAATATTATATTGATGGTGGCCAAGGTGTTTCTATCATATTCCTGTCTGGGTCTTCTGTCATTCGGTGGGGGGTTATATATGACTACTATTATAATTTTCTGTCCTCCAGTTGCTATGGTGCCTGATATGTAGTCACTGAAACCTTCACAGTTCTGAATTACCATCTCATCGAAACTCCAACCTTCTCTTATTAGCAAAGCTACACCACCTCCTCCTCTCCCTTCTCTCTCTTTTCTCACTACATAGTAGCCCTGTAGAAACACTGCGTTTGTTATAGTTTTCGTTAGCTTTGTTTCTGTGAGTGCTATTATGTCTGGGTTTTCTTCTAGTGCCCATTCTCCAAGTTCACATGTTTTATTTGTAATCCCATCTATGTTAGTGTACATCGCCTTGAAGCTCACTTTCTTCTGTTCATTTTCATGTCCCTTTCTTGGCGAGCATTCTGCTGGTGTGGGAAGCTGTTCCGTGGGTGAGATGATCTGTGAGGTGGCTTGCAGGGTCTCAGAGGATTTTGGGGTGGGGGGTGGGGGTTTAAGGGAAGGGGGGACAGGTAGGGTGTGGGTTAAGGAGATTGGGGAGACATGGATACGGGGTGAGGGGGGGGGGGGAGGAGGGATAGGGAGGGTCTGGGATGAAGGGGGAGGGAAGACAGGGGGGGAAAGGTGGGAGGGGGGACATGACGGGAATAGGGAAGGGGTGACAGGGTCAGAATGGGGTGGGGGGGGAAGGGGGGGTTGGCTGGGGCAGTTAGGGTGAGGGGAAGGGGGGTTTCTATGTGTGTGTGTGTGTGTGTGTGTGTGTGTGTGTGTGTGTGTGTGTGTGTGTGTGTGTGTGTGTGTGTGTGTGTGTGTGTGTTGTGTATGAAACAAATAGTAGTAACAATTGATTGACAGTTGAGAGGCAGGCCGAAAGAGCAGAGCTCAACCCCAGCTAGTACAATTAGATGAATAAAACTAGGTGAACACACACACACACACACACACACACACACACACACACACACACACACACACACACACACACACACACACACACACAAGAAGGCTATAGGCCCAGATGGAATCTCCCCTTGGGTTCTAAAGGAAGGAGCAAGAGAACTAAGCCTACCACTCTCCATAGTGTATAACAAATCACTGGCAACAGGGGAACTGCCAGATATTTGGAAAGCAGCTAACGTAGTCCCGATATACAAGAAAGGGGATAGACAGGAGGCACTGAACTACAGGCCAGTGTCCCTAACCTGCATACCATGCAAGCTGATGGAGAAGATTGTGCGAAAAAAACTAGTGGAGCATCTGGAGCGAAGGAACTTTGTAACACAGCATCAACATGGGTTCAGGGATGGCAGGTCCTGCCTCACAGGGTTACTTGAATTCTACGACCAGGCAACAAAAATAAGGCAAGAAAGAGAAGGGTGGGCAGACTGCATATTTTTGGATTGTCAGAAAGCCTTTGATACAGTGCCACACAAGAGGCTAGTGCGAAAGTTGGAGATGCAGGCTGGAGTGAGAGGGAAGGTACTCCGGTGGATAGAGGAATACCTAAGCAACAGGAGACAACGAGTCTGTGTGAGGGGTGAGGTCTCAGATTGGCGAGACGTCACAAGTGTAGTCCCGCAGGGGTCAGTCCTTGGACCTATACTGTTTCTGGTATATGTAAATGATCTCCCAGAGGGTATAGATTCGTTCCTCTCAATGTTTGCCGACGATGCAAAAATTATGAGGAGGATTGAAACAGAGGATGATAGTAGGAGGCTACAAGATGACCTGGATAGACTGAGTGAATGGTCCAACAAATGGCTGTTGAAGTTCAACCCGAGTAAATGCAAAGTAATGAAACTAGGCAGTGGAAACAGGAGGCCAGGCACAGGATACAGAATAGGAGATGAAGTACTTAATGAAACAGACAGAGAGAAAGATCTAGGAGTTGATATCACACCAAACCTGTCTCCTGAAGCCCACATAAAGAGAATAACGTCTGCGGCATATGCGAGGCTGGCTAACATCAGAACGGCGTTCAGGAACCTGTGTAAGGAATCATTCAGAATCTTGTACACCACATATGTAAGACTAATCCTGGAGTATGCGGCCCCAGCATGGAGCCCGTACCTTGTCAAGCACAAGACGAAGCTGGAAAAAGTCCAAAGGTATGCTACTAGACTAGTCCCAGAACTAAGAGGCATGAGTTATGAGGAAAGGCTGCGGGAAATGCACCTCACGACACTGGAAGACAGAAGAGTAAGGGGGGACATGATCACAACCTACAAAATCCTCAGGGGAATCGACCGGGTAAACAAGGACGAACTTTTCAACACTGGTGGGACGCGAACAAGGGGACACAGGTGGAAGCTGAGTACCCAAATGAGCCACAGAGACGTTAGAAAGAACTTTTTCAGTGTCAGAGTAGTTAGCAAATGGAATGCATTAGGAAGTGATGTGGTGGAGGCTGACTCCATTCACAGTTTCAAATGTGAATGGAGGTAAAAGTTACCTTTTTACCTTTTTTCACAGGTAAAAGTTTGTCTCATTAATTCAGCAAGTTATGAGGCGCTGAGGGACACATATGATGGTCCAAAGTTGGAGAGTAACTGACGCCGAGCTCGTGAGGTGGGACATTCGATTATGTGTATTTAATTTGTACTTTATGTAATTTTGAGTGTGTGTGTGTGTGTACTCACCTATTTGTACTCACCTATTTTTTCTTGCGGGGGATGAGCTTTGGCTCTTTGGTCCCGCCTCTCAACTGTCAATCAACTGGTGTACAGATTCCTGAGCCTACTGGGCTCTATCATATCTACATTTGAAACTGTGTATGGGGTCAGCCTCCACCACATTACTGCCTAGTGCATTCCATCCGTTAACTACTCTGACACTGAAAAAGTTCCTTCTAACGTCTCTGTGGCTCATGTGGGTACTCAGTTTCCACCTGTGTCCCCTTGTTCGCGTCCCACCAGTGTTGAATAGTTTATCCTTGTTTACCCGGTCGATTCCTCTGAGGATTTTGTAGGTTGTGATCATGTCTCCCCTTACTCTTCTGTCTTCCAGTGTCGTAAGGTGCATTTCCCGCAGCCTTTCCTCGTAACTCATGCCTCTTAGTTCTGGGACTAGTCTAGTGGCACACATTTGGGCTTTTTCCAGCTTCGTCTTGTGCTTGACAAGGTACGGGCTTGTGTGTGTGTGTGTGTGTGTGTGTGTGTGTGTGTGTGTGTGTGTGTGTGTGTGTGTGTGTGTGTGTGTGTGTGTACTTCTCAGCCTACTATGCAAAGCCCGATTTGCCTAGTAAGCCAAGTTTTCATGAATTAATATATTTTCTCTAATTTTTTTCTTATGAAATGATAAAGCTACCCATTTCATTATGTATGAGGTCAATTTTTTTTATTGGAGTTAAAATTAACGTAGATATATGACCGAACCTAACCAACCCTACCTAACCTAACCTAACCTATCTTTATAGGTTAGGTTAGGTTAGGTAGCCGAAAAAGTTAGGTTAGGTTAGGTAGGTAAGGTAACGAAAAAAACATTAATTCATGAAAACTTGGCTTATTAGGCAAATCGGGCCTTGCATAGTAGGCCAAGAAGTGCGTTCTGGCTACTAGGTACGACATATATATATATATATATATATATATATATATATATATATATATATATATATATATATATATATATATATATATATATATATGTCGTACCTAGTAGCCAGAACTCACTTCTCAGCCTACTATTCAAGGCCCGATTTGTCTAATAAGCCAAGTTTTCCTGAATTAATATATTTACTATAATTTTTTTCTTATGAAATGATAAAGCAACCCTTTTCTCTATGTATGAGGTCAATTTTTTTTTAGTGGAGTTAAAATTAACGTAGATATATGACCGAACCTAACCAACCCTACCTAACCTAACCTAACCTATATTTATAGGTAAGGTTAGGTTAGGTAGCCAAAAAAAGCTAGGTTAGGTTAGGTTAGGTAGGTTAGGTAGATAAAAAAACATTAATTCATGAAAACTTGGCTTATTAGGCAAATCGGGCCTTGAATAGTAGGCTGAGAAGTGCGTTCTGGCTATTATGTACGACATATATATATATATATATATGCGAACAAGCCTGAATGGTCCCCAGGACAATATGCAACTGAAAACTCACACCCCAGAAGTGACTCGAACCCATACTCCCAGATGCCACGCAACTGGTATGTACAAGACGCCTTAATCCACTTGACCATCACGACCGGACAAAATGAGGTGATAGCCGAGGCTATTTGAACCACCCCACCGCCGGCACTCGGATAGTAATCTTGGGCATAGCATTTTACCAAATCACCTCATACTTTGGGGCACACGTGAGGAACACAAATGCGAACAAGCCTGAATGGTCCCCAGGACAATATGCAACTGAAAACTCACACCCCAGAAGTGACTCGAACCCATACTCCCAGATGCCACGCAACTGGTATGTACAAGACGCCTTAATCCACTTGACCATCACGACCGGACAAAATGAGGTGATAGCCGAGGCTATTTGAACCACCCCACCGCCGGCACTCGGATAGTAATCTTAGGCATAGCATTTTACCAAATCACCTCATACTTTGGGGCACACGTGAGGAACACAAATGCGAACAAGCCTGAATGGTCCCCAGGACAATATGCAACTGAAAACTCACACCCCAGAAGTGACTCGAACCCATACTCCCAGATGCCACGCAACTGGTATGTACAAGACGCCTTAATCCACTTGACCATCACGACCGGACAAAATGAGGTGATAGCCGAGGCTATTTGAACCACCCCACCGCCGGCACTCGGATAGAAGCACTCCTCACGTGTGCCCCAAAGAATGAGGTGATTTGGTAAAATGCTATGCCCAAGATTACTATCCGAGTGCCGGCGGTGGGGTGGTTCAAATAGCCTCGGCTATCACCTCATTTTGTCCGGTCGTGATGGTCAAGTGGATTAAGGCGTCTTGTACATACCAGTTGCGTGGCATCTGGGAGTATGGGTTCGAGTCACTTCTGGGGTGTGAGTTTTCAGTTGCATATTGTCCTGGGGACCATTCAGGCTTGTTCGCATTTGTGTTCCTCACGTGTGCCCCAAAGAATGAGGTGATTTGGTAAAATGCTATGCCCAAGATTACTATCCGAGTGCCGGCGGTGGGGTGGTTCAAATAGCCTCGGCTATCACCTCATTTTGTCCGGTCGTGATGGTCAAGTGGATTAAGGCGTCTTGTACATACCAGTTGCGTGGCATCTGGGAGTATGGGTTCGAGTCACTTCTGGGGTGTGAGTTTTCAGTTGCATATTGTCCTGGGGACCATTCAGGCTTGTTCGCATTTGTGTTCCTCACGTGTGCCCCAAAGAATGAGGTGATTTGGTAAAATGCTATGCCCAAGATTACTATCCGAGTGCCGGCGGTGGGGTGGTTCAAATAGCCTCGGCTATCACCTCATTTTGTCCGGTCGTGATGGTCAAGTGGATTAAGGCGTCTTGTACATACCAGTTGCGTGGCATCTGGGAGTATGGGTTCGAGTCACTTCTGGGGTGTGAGTTTTCAGTTGCATATTGTCCTGGGGACCATTCAGGCTTGTTCGCATTTGTGTTCCTCACGTGTGCCCCAAAGAATGAGGTGATTTGGTAAAATGCTATGCCCAAGATTACTATCCGAGTGCCGGCGGTGGGGTGGTTCAAATAGCCTCGGCTATCACCTCATTTTGTCCGGTCGTGATGGTCAAGTGGATTAAGGCGTCTTGTACATACCAGTTGCGTGGCATCTGGGAGTATGGGTTCGAGTCACTTCTGGGGTGTGAGTTTTCAGTTGCATATTGTCCTGGGGACCATTCAGGCTTGTTCGCATTTGTGTTCCTCACGTGTGCCCCAAAGAATGAGGTGATTTGGTAAAATGCTATGCCCAAGATTACTATCCGAGTGCCGGCGGTGGGGTGGTTCAAATAGCCTCGGCTATCACCTCATTTTGTCCGGTCGTGATGGTCAAGTGGATTAAGGCGTCTTGTACATACCAGTTGCGTGGCATCTGGGAGTATGGGTTCGAGTCACTTCTGGGGTGTGAGTTTTCAGTTGCATATTGTCCTGGGGACCATTCAGGCTTGTTCGCATTTGTGTTCCTCACGTGTGCCCCAAAGAATGAGGTGATTTGGTAAAATGCTATGCCCAAGATTACTATCCGAGTGCCGGCGGTGGGGTGGTTCAAATAGCCTCGGCTATCACCTCATTTTGTCCGGTCGTGATGGTCAAGTGGATTAAGGCGTCTTGTACATACCAGTTGCGTGGCATCTGGGAGTATGGGTTCGAGTCACTTCTGGGGTGTGATTTTTCAGTTGCATATTGTCCTGGGGACCATTCAGGCTTGTTCGCATTTGTGTTCCTCACGTGTGCCCCAAAGAATGAGGTGATTTGGTAAAATGCTATGCCCAAGATTACTATCCGAGTGCCGGCGGTGGGGTGGTTCAAATAGCCTCGGCTATCACCTCATTTTGTCCGGTCGTGATGGTCAAGTGGATTAAGGCGTCTTGTACATACCAGTTGCGTGGCATCTGGGAGTATGGGTTCGAGTCACTTCTGGGGTGTGAGTTTTCAGTTATATATATATATATATATATATATATATATATGTGTGTGTGTGTGTGTGTGTACTCACCTGTTTGTGCTTGCAGGATCGAGCATTGACTCTTGGATCCCGCCTTTCCAGCTATCGGTTGTTTACAGCAATGACTCCTGTCCCATTTCCCTATCATACCTAGTTTTAAAAGTATGAATAAGATTTGCTTCCACAGCCTGTTCCCCAAGTGCATTCCATTTTTCCACTACTCTCACGCTAAAAGAAAACTTCCTAACATCTCTGTGACTCATCTGAGTTTCTAGTTTCCACCCATGTCCCCTCGTTCTGTTATTATTACGTGTGAACATTTCATCTATTTCCACTTTGTCAATTCCCCTGAGTATTTTATATGTCCCTATCATATTTCCTCTCTCCCTTCTTTTCTCTAGTGTCGTAAGGCTCAGTTCCTTCAGACGCTCTTCATATCCCATCCCTCGTAACTCTGGGACAAGCCTCGTCGCAAACCTCTGAACCTTCTCCAGTTTCTTTATGTGTTTCTTCAGGTGGGGGCTCCATGATGGCGCTGCATACTCTAAGACGGGTCTCACGTAGGCAGTGTAAAGCGCCCTAAAAGCCTCCTCATTTTGGTTTCTGAATGTAGTTCTAATTTTCGCCAGTGTAGAGTACGCTGCTGTCGTTATCCTATTTATATCTGCCTCAGGAGTTAGATTAGGTGTCACATCCACTCCCAGGTCTCTTTCTCGAATCGTTACAGGTAGGCTGTTCCCCTTCATTGTGTACTGTCCCTTTGGTCTCCTGTCACCTGATCCCATTTTCATAACTTTACATTTACTGGTGTAAATGTAAAGTAGTACTCCTGTAGCCATTTCTCTAACCATCTCTGCAACCTGTTTAAGTCCTCTTGGAGGATCCTACAATCCTTGTCTGTCACAACTCTTCTCATTAATTTTGCGTCATCCGCAAACATTGACATGTATGATTCCACTCCTGTAAACATATCATTTATGTAAATTAGAAAAAGGATTGGTCCCAGCACCGATCCTTGAGGTACTCCACTTGTTACTGTTCGCCAGTCCGACTTCTCGCCCCTTACCCTGCCCCTCTGGCTCCTTCCTGTTAGGTAGTTCTTCACCCATACTAGAGCCTTTCCGCTTACTCCTGCCTGCCTCTCAAGTTTGTATAGCAGTCTCATGTGCTGTACTGTATCAAAGGCCTTTTGGCAGTCAAGAAACATGCAGTCTGCCCAGCCTTCTCTGTCCTGCCTTATCCTTGTTACTTTATCATAGAATTCTAAAAGGTTTGTTAAGCATGATTTCCCTGTCCAGAACCCATGTTGGTGCTTGTTTACAAACCCAATGCTCTCCAGGTGCTCAACAAGTCTTAGCCTAATTATTCTTGTGTGTTTATTCTTATCCTTAGCCTGTGTGTGTGTGTGTGTGTGTGTGTGTGTGTGTGTGTGTGTGTGTGTGTGTGTGTGTGTGTGTGTGTGTGTGTGTGTGTGTGTGTGTGTGTGTGTGTGTGTGTGTGTATGTGTGTGTATGTGTGAGTTTCAAGCTTCTGCTTTCAGTTTCTATATAGATATGCGCCTATTTTCCAGAAAATTTTAATTATAGTGTTACATAGCTGTGAAATAATGAAAGGTATCTCTGTTTCTCTCTCTCTCTCTCTCTCTCTCTCTCTCTCTCTCTCTCTCTCTCTCTCTCTCTCTCTCTCTCTCTCTCTCTCTCTCTCTCTCTCTCCCTGTCTCTCTCTCTCTCTTTCTCCTTACCAAGACCCCTCACACTCCTCCAAACAGCTACGTATCAGTACCCCTGCTCACAGGGGCAAGAGCATCTCGGGCATCAATACAGCCACTCCCATTCTCTTCACAAATATTGCAATCTAACACTCCCTTCCCCCTGCACATCATCATGCCGCTGTCACACAGTCCCTCGGTCACCACTCCACTCATTACACACACACCCTCATTCCCTACCTCTCTTCACTGTTGTTTCCTCCGTCCCAACTCGATCTAACTGTCTGACAGGCGTCGAATTGGAAGTGATTTCAGCCTGTCGAAAAACATTTATGATTTGACCACGCCCCTGGTAAAAGGTCTCGTCAATATTTAGGTGTTATTGATTTCACTAAATCATTGGAATATTTTGCGTAATATTCGATAGCGTGAAAAAGAGTTAATTGGGAGGATAGGCTCTGAAGATAGACTCTGAGGATAGGCAATAATTGTGAGGATAGACTGGTGGATCATCCATCTTCACCATATTATCCCCCCCCCCCCTACCTTCCTGTAGTATGCGGTTACAGACGCTGCTGTAGTTACTCATACACAGCGCCCGGGGGGGGGGGGGGGTTCAGTGATTGTCGAGACCTAAGCTGTGGTGGACACGCAGCCCTTCACACCTGGAGGTAACTTGACACCTTGAGGGACGCTAGTCTTACAAGTAAGGGCTGTAATCTTGCTCAGTCTTAATAACTATAATCTTACTGTCACTGCGTCATATATTCTTCCCCCTGGAATAATGTCTTAGTCCACCAAGCAGGGTATACAGACTATGGCTCTATACCCAGCACGCGTGTAAGCTCAGGCAGGAATATTTTAACTACAATTTGGTTAATCTTAATCACACGTTGAGAGACTGTAAATTATATAAGCAAATTTGAGCAAAAATAAAAGATACCATGTATGATTATTTTTTATTATGGGGCCTGAATTTAACTACACTGGAGGAGCGGTGGACCAGAGAAGATATGACCACAATATATACAACCCGTTCTCGCAAATTTAATAAGTCAATATTGACTTATTAGTTGCGTGCATAGGTGACATACTAAACATAATAGTTTCCCTTGAAAAGCTTCATAGAAAACACCGACCTTACCTAACCTACTTAGTATGTTAAGATAAACATCTTATTGCTTCGTATTTACAATTATTACCTAACCTATACCTATAATAGGTTAAGTAACAATTGTAATTACGAAGCTATAAGATGCTTATTTTAACATACTAAGTAGGTTAGGTAAGGTCGGTGTTTTCTATGAAGCTTTTCAAGGGAAACTATTATGTTTAGTATGTCACCTATGCACGCAACTAGTAAGTCAATATTGACTTATTAAATTTGCGAGAACGGGTTGCAATATAAGGTACGAAGGGATAGAGGTACGAAGGGAGAGGTACGAAGGGACAGAGGTACAAAGGAATAGAGATACGAAGGGATAGAGGTACGAAGGGTGGCAGAGGTACAAAGGGATAGAGGTACGAAGGGTGGCAGAGGTACAAAGGGATAGAGGTACGAAGTAATGGAAGGGATCAAATCTCCAATACACAAGAGAACGAGAGGAACCATATATAAGATGGAAACCTTAATGCGTCAGAAAGTAAAGAAAACTCTCGTACGCAGTGAGAAAAGTAAGCAATTAGAGCCAACTTACAACCAAGAGTAGTTAAGACAGAGTACTTGAAAGTTAGGTAGACCAAACAGGATGGGTTGGCCCCCAGGAGCTGTCCCCCCCCCACCCCCGTATACTCTGCTAGGTCAGCACACACACACACACACACACACACACACACACACACACACACACACACACACACACACACACACACACACACACACACACACACACACACACAACTTGCATCAATGATGGTCACTCAACTAAGTGGTTCGTTGTAGGAGGGGAAATGGACCTAGCGAAACAAGACGACAAAAGAGGGGAAAGACGAGAAAGGATGAGCATTAATAAATGGAATTGATAGGGTGCATAAAAAGTTGAAATATAGTTAAGAAATAACAATGAAAAGAGAGGACACAGATGGAAGTTGTGGACACAGATGGAAGTTGTGGGCACAGATGGAAGTTGTGGACACAGATGGAAGTTGTGGGAACAGATGGAAGTTGTGGGCACAGATGGAAGTTGTGGACACAGATGGAAGTTGAGGACACGGATGGAAGTTGAGGACACAGATGGAAGTTGTGGACACAGATGGAAGTTGAGGACACAGATGGAAGTTGAGGACACAGATGGAAGTTGTGGACACAGATGGAAGTTGTGGACACAGATGAAAGTTGAGGACACAGAGGGAAGTTGAGGACACAGAGGGAAGTTGTGGACACAGATGGAAGTTGTGGGCACAGATGGAAGTTGTGGACACAGATGGAAGTTGTGGACACAGATGGAAGTTGAGGGCACAGTTGTAAGTTGTGAACACAGATGGAAGTTGTAGACAAAGATAGAAGTTGTGAACACAGATGGAAGTTGTAGACAAAGATAGAAGTTGTGGACACAGATGGAAGTTGAGGACACAGAGGGAAGTTGAGGACACAGAGGGAAGTTGTGGGCACAGATGGAAGTTGAGGACACAAATGGAAGTTGAGGACATAGATGGAAGTTGAGGACACAGATGGAAGTTGTGGACACAGATGGAAGTTGAGAACACAGAGGGAAGTTGAGGACACAGAGGGAAGTTGAGGACACAGATGGAAGTTGAGGACACAGATGGAAGTTGAGGACACAGATGGAAGTTGAGGACACAGATGGAAGTTGTGGACACAGATGGAAGTTGAGGACACAGAGGGAAGTTGAGGACACAGAGGGAAGTTGTGGACACAGATGGAAGTTGAGGACACAGATGGAAGTTGAGGACACAGATGGAAGTTGAGGACACAGATGGAAGTTGAGGACACAGATGGAAGTTGTGGACACAGATGAAAGTTGAGGACACAGAGGGAAGTTGAGGACACAGAGGGAAGTTGAGGACACAAAGGGAAGTTGTGGGCACAGATGGAAGTTGAGGACACAGATGGAAGTTGAGGACACAGATGGAAGTTGAGGACACAGATGGAAGTTGAGGACACAGATGGAAGTTGAGGACACAGATGGAAGTTGTGGACACAGATGGAAGTTGTGGACACAGATGGAAGTTGTGGACACAGATGGAAGTTGAGGACACAGATGGAAGTTGTGGACACAGATGGAAGTTGAGGACACAGAGGGAAGTTAAGGACACAGAGGGAAGTTGAGGACACAGAGGGAAGTTGTGGGCACAGAGGGAAGTTGTGGGCACAGATGGAAGTTGAGGACACAGATGGAAGTTGTGGGCACAGAGGGAAGTTGTGGGCACAGATGGAAGTTGAGGACACAGAGGGAAGTTGTGGACACAGATGGAAGTTGAGGACACAGATGGAAGTTGTGGACACAGATGGAAGTTGTGGACACAGATGGAAGTTGTGGACACAGATGGAAGTTGTGGACACAGATGGAAGTTGAGGACACAGAGGGAAGTTGTGGGCACAGATGGAAGTTGAGGACACAGATGGAAGTTGTGGACACAGATGGAAGTTGTGGACACAGATGGAAGTTGAGGACACAGAGGGAAGTTGTGGACACAGATGGAAGTTGAGGACACAGAGGGAAGTTGAGGACACATATGGAAGTTGAGGACACAGAGGGAAGTTGTGGGCACAGATGGAAGTTGAGGACACAGAGGGAAGTTGTGGGCACAGATGGAAGTTGTGGGCACAGATGGAAGTTGTGGGCACAGATGGAAGTTGTGGACACAGATGGAAGTTGAGGACACAGATGGCAGTTGAGGACACAGAGGGAAGTTGTGGACACAGATGGCAGTTGAGGACACAGAGGGAAGTTGTGGACACAGATGGAAGTTGAGGACACAGAGGGAAGTTGAGGACACAGAGGGAAGTTGAGGACACAGAGGGAAGTTGTGGGCACAGATGGAAGTTGAGGACACAGAGGGAAGTTGTGGGCACAGATGGAAGTTGTGGGCACAGATGGAAGTTGTGGACACAGATGGAAGTTGAGGACACAAAGGAAGTTGTGGACACAGATGGAAGTTGAGGACACAGATGGCAGTTGAGGACACAGAGGGAAGTTGAGGACACAGAGGGAAGTTGTGGGCACAGATGGAAGTTGAGGACACAGATGGAAGTTGAGGACACAGAGGGAAGTTGTGGGCACAGATGGAAGTTGTGGGCACAGATGGAAGTTGTGGGCACAGATGGAAGTTGTGGGCACAGATGGAAGTTGTGGACACAGATGGAAGTTGAGGACACAGATGGCAGTTGAGGACACAGAGGGAAGTTAAGGACACAGACGGGCCACCTTGACGTAAGAAATAATCCTCTAGTATAAAAGTATAAGAACTCTGTAATTAACGGAACCAGAAGGTAATAGAATCCAACACATGTTACAATTTTCCTAAGTAGACATGAAAGCAGACATGAAGGTCGCAAGTCTTTCGGGGAATAATGATCCTGCAGGCACTAACAGGCGACACACACACGCACACACACGCGCGCGCACACACACAGAGTTGTGTGCGTGATTGTGTGTGCGAGTTTGGATCAATGTGTTTGTGTACACATGTTAAAACTTTCTGCTTGGGCCGAGTTACCACTAACAAGAGCCTGCCCGTCCCTCTCCTTAAAGTATTTTCTACCCTATCACCTTGGTGATGCCCTTCCTTCCTCTTACCCTTCCTTCCCCTAACTCCCCTTCCTTTCCCTCCCCTTCCTTCCACCCTCCCCCTCACATGCTCCCCCCCCCCCGGTCAACCTGCTACCTGAGGCCTGTAGAGCGTGTATAGAGCCCATAGCGGCAACAACCACGTATATATATACGAGCGATACATCACCTGATGTTACCCGGAAATTAATAGGGCCACCTGGGTATCCTTTAATTATATGCGGTTGTACCTGCTTACTGCTGCTGATATTAGTGGATTTTACCACGCCTCTTGTGGGCGCCTCTTGTGCCGCCTCTTGTGGCGCCTCTTGTGGCACCTCTTGTGGGCGCCTCTTGTGGGCGCCTCTTGTGCCGCCTCTTGTGGGCGCCACTTGTGGCGCCTCTTGTGCCGCCTCTTGTGGCGCCTCTTGTGTCGCATCTTGTGGCGCCTCTTGTGGCGCCTCTTGTGGCGCCTCTTGTGGCGCCTCTTGTGCCGCCTCTTGTGGC
This sequence comes from Procambarus clarkii, assembly GCF_040958095.1. Lineage (NCBI taxonomy): Eukaryota > Metazoa > Arthropoda > Malacostraca > Decapoda > Cambaridae > Procambarus > Procambarus clarkii. The sequence goes on from NC_091236.1 coordinate 18,785,127, forward strand.
GCCTCTTGTGTCGCCTCTTGTGGCGCCTCTTGTGGCGCCTCTTGTGCCGCCTCTTGTGGCGCCTCTTGTGCCGCCTCTAGTGGCGCCTCTTGTGGCGCCTCTTGTGCCGCCTCTTGTGGCGCCTCTTGTGCCGCCTCTTGTGGCGCCTCTGCTGGCGCCTCTTGTGCCGCCTCTTGTGGCGCCTCTTGTGGCGCCTCTTGTGCCGCCTCTTGTGCCGCCTCTTGTGCCGCCTCTTGTGGGCGCCACTTGTGCCGCCTCTTGTGGCGCCTCTTGTGGGCGCCTCTTGTGGGCGCCTCTTGTGCTGCCTCTTGTGGCGCCACTTGTGCCGCCTCTTGTGGCGCCTCTTGTGCCGCCTTTTGTGGCGCCTCTTGTGCCGCCTCTTGTGCCGCCTCTTGTGGCGCCTCTTGTGCCGCCTCTTGTGGCGCCTCTTATGGCGCCTCTTGTGGCGCCTCTTGTGGCGCCACTTGTGCCGCCTCTTGTGCCGCCTCTTGTGGCGCCTCTTGTGCCGCCTCTTGTGCCGCCTCTTGTGCCGCCACTTGTGCCGCCTCTTGTGGTGCCTCTTGTGCCGCCTCTTGTGGCGCCTCTTGTGCCGCCTCTAGTGGCGCCTCTTGTGCCGCCTCTTGTGGCGCCTCTTGTGCAGCCTCTTGTGGCGCCTCTTGTGGCGCCTCTTGTGCCGCCTCTTGTGCCGCCTCTTGTGCCGCCTCTTGTGGGCGCCACTTGTGCCGCCTCTTGTGGCGCCTCTTGTGGGCGCCTCTTGTGGGCGCCTCTTGTGCTGCCTCTTGTGGCGCCACTTGTGCCGCCTCTTGTGGCGCCTCTTGTGCCGCCTCTTGTGGCGCCTCTTGTGCCGCCTTTTGTGGCGCCTCTTGTGCCGCCTCTTGTGCCGCCTCTTGTGGCGCCTCTTGTGCCGCCTCTTGTGGCGCCTCTTATGGCGCCTCTTGTGGCGCCTCTTGTGGCGCCACTTGTGCCGCCTCTTGTGCCGCCTCTTGTGGCGCCTCTTGTGCCGCCTCTTGTGCCGCCTCTTGTGCCGCCACTTGTGCCGCCTCTTGTGGTGCCTCTTGTGCCGCCTCTTGTGGCGCCTCTTGTGGGCGCCTCTTGTGGGCGCCTCTTGTGCCGCCTCTTGTGGCGCCTCTTGTGCCGCCTCTTGTGGCGCCTCTTGTGGCGCCTCTTGTGCCGCCTCTTGTGGCGCCTCTTGTGCCGCCTCTTGTGGCGCCACTTGTGGGCGCCTCTTGTGGCGCCTCTTGTGCCGCCTCTTGTGGCGCCACTTGTGCCGCCTCTTGTGCCGCCTCTTGTGGCGCCACTTGTGCCACCACTTGTGCCGCCTCTTGTGCCGCCTCTTGTGGCGCCTCTTGTGCCGCCTTTTGTGCCGCCTCTTGTGGCGCCTCTTGTGGTGCCTCTTGTGCCGCCTCTTGTGGCGCCTCTTGTGGCGCCACTTGTGCCGCCTCTTGTGGCGCCTCTTGTGGCGCCACTTGTGCCGCCTCTTGTGCCGCCACTTGTGCCGCCTCTTGTGGCGCCTCTTGTGACGCCTCTTGTGGCGCCTCTTGTGGCCCCTCTTGTGGCGCCACTTGTGGGCGCCTCTTGTGCCGCCTCTTGTGGCGCCACTTGTGCCGCCTCTTGTGCCGCCACTTGTGCCGCCTCTTGTGGCGCCTCTTGTGGCGCCTCTTGTGGCGCCTTTTGTGGCGCCTCTTGTGGCGCCACTTGTGGCGCCACTTGTGGGCGCCTCTTGTGCCGCCTCTTGTTCCGCCTCTTGTGGCGCCTCTTGTGGCGCCTCTTGTGCCGCCTCTTGTGCCGCCACTTGTGCCGCCTCTTGTGGCGCCTCTTGTGCCGCCACTTTGCCGCCTTTTGTGCCGCCTCTTGTGGCGCCTCTTGTGGCGCCTCTTGTGGCGCCTCTTGTGCCGCCTCTTGTGGCGCCTCTTGTGCCGCCTCTTGTAGCGCCTCTTGTGCCGCCTCTTGTGCCGACTCTTGTGGCGCCTCTTGTGTCGCCTCTTGTGGCGCCTCTTGTGCCGCCTCTTGTGGCGCCTCTTGTGCCGCCTCTTGTAGCGCCTCTTGTGCCGCCTCTTGTGCCGACTCTTGTGGCGCCTCTTGTGTCGCCTCTTGTGGCGCCTCTTGTGCCGCCTCTTGTGGCGCCTCTTGTGGCGCCTCTTGTGCCGCCTCTTGTGCCGCCACTTGTGGGCGCCTCTTGTGCCGCCACTTGTGGGCGCCTCTTGTGCCGCCTCTTGTGGCGCCTCTTGTGCCGCCTCTTGTGCCGCCTCTTGTGGCGCCACTTGTGGGCGCCTCTTGTGCCGCCACTTGTGCCGCCTCTTGTGCCTCCTCTTGTGGCGCCTCTTGTGGCGCCTCTTGTGGTGCCTCTTGTGCCGCCTCTTGTGGCGCCACTTGTGCCGCCTCTTGTGCCGCCTCTTGTGGCGCCTCTTGTGCCGCCACTTGTGCCGCCACTTTGCCGCCTCTTGTGCCGCCTCTTGTGGCGCCTCTTGTGGCGCCTCTTGTGGCGCCTCTTGTGCCGCCACTTGTGCCGCCTCTTGTGGCGCCTCTTGTGCCGCCACTTTGCCGCCTCTTGTGCCGCCTCTTGTGGCGCCTCTTGTGGCGCCACTTTGCCGCCTCTTGTGCCGCCTCTTGTGGCGCCTCTTGTGGCGCCTCTTGTGGCGCCTCTTGTGGCGCCACTTGTGGGCGCCTCTTGTGGCGCCACTTGTGCCGCCTCTTGTGCCGCCTCTTGTGCCGCCTCTTGTGGCGCCTCTTGTGCCGCCTCTTGTGCCGCCTCTTGTGCCGCCTCTTGTGCCGCCTCTTGTGCCGCCTCTTGTGGCGCCTCTTGTGGCGCCTCTTGTGCCGCCTCTTGTGCCGCCTCTTGTGGCGCCTTTTGTTGCGCCTCTTGTGGCGCCTCTTGTGGCGCCTCTTGTTGCGCCTCTTGTGGCGCCTCTTGTTGCGCCTCTTGTGGCGCCACTTGTGGGCGCCTCTTGTGGCGCCTCTTGTGCCGCCTCTTGTGCTGCCGAATGCTTGGCCACCACCCACGCCTGCTTGGCCACCACCCACGCCTGCTTGGCCACCACCCACGCCTGCTTGGCCACCACCCACGCCTGCTTGACCACCACCCACGCCTGCTTGGCCACCACCCACGCCTGCTTGGCCACCACCCACGCCTGCTTGGCCACCACCCACGCCTGCTTGGCCACCACCCACGCCTGCTTGGCCACCACCCACGCCTGCTTGGCCACCACCCACGCCTGCTTGGCCACCACCCACGCCTGCTTGGCCACCACCCACGCCTGCTTGGCCACCACCCACGCCTGCTTGGCCACCACCCACGCCTGCTTGGCCACCACCCACGCCTGCTTGGCCACCACCCACGCCTGCTTGGCCACCACCCACGCCTGCTTGGCCACCACCCACGCCTGCTTGACCACCACCGATGCCTGCTTGGCCACCACCCACGCCTGCTTGGCCACCACCCACGCCTGCTTGGCCACCACCCACGCCTGCTTGGCCACCACCCACGCCTGCTTGGCCACCACCCACGCCTGCTTGGCCACCACCGATGCCTGCTTGGCCACCACCCACGCCTGCTTGGCCACCACCCACGCCTGCTTGGCCACCACCCACGCCTGCTTGGCCACCACCCACGCCTGCTTGGCCACCACCCACGCCTGCTTGGCCACCACCGATGCCTGCTTGGCCACCACCCACGCCTGCTTGACCACCACCGATGCCTGCTTGGCCACCACCCACGCCTGCTTGGCCACCACCCACGCCTGCTTGGCCACCACCCACGCCTGCTTGGCCACCACCCACGCCTGCTTGGCCACCACCCACGCCTGCTTGGCCACCACCCACGCCTGCTTGGCCACCACCCACGCCTGCTTGGCCACCACCCACGCCTGCTTGGCCACCACCCACGCCTGCTTGGCCACCACCGATGCCTGCTTGGCCACCACCCACGCCTGCTTGGCCACCACCCACGCCTGCTTGGCCACCACCCACGCCTGCTTGGCCACCACCCACGCCTGCTTGGCCACCACCCACGCCTGCTTGGCCACCACCCACGCCTGCTTGGCCACCACCGATGCCTGCTTGGCCACCACCCACGCCTGCTTGGCCACCACCCACGCCTGCTTGGCCACCACCCACGCCTGCTTGGCCACCACCCACGCCTTCTTGGCCGCCACCGATGCCTGCTTGGCCACCACCCACGCCTGCTTGTCCGTCGTGGGCCCAGCCCGGCCTGCAACAGTTAAGCTGACGCTATCGTCTCATGGTTCACAGTGATGCTGTTTCTGATGTTATTATTGTCGACCTTCACCTTCCTGCTTTCATTTATACAAATATTGACCTTACTTCCGCATGTCAGGACTTTCATTCACTCGTGCACTCCCCGATGTATTTGATTCCAGTAGTCGTCTGAATACACTTGATGGCGCTACTTTTTATACTTAAATTCCGGTGGGATATTTTCCCCGATAAAGCAGTTGTGGTTTTCAATGCAGATATTGGCAGTGAAAGCGTTCACACTTGGCGATTAAACTCTCGGGAGTTTATTGCCATGGCCGCTGGTGCTGCCGTTGGGAGCCCCGTGTTCTCCCGGGATCTCTTGCTAATGGTGCCACTACCGCTGTACATTATCGGCCGGGTGCGGGGCGTTCTAGGTCCCTCAGAGGCAGCCGCTGCCCTGGCTGGTAATTGTGTTACTCTTATCATAAAACCTAAATCTTTCTGGTTTATTCTCCCGGCACACGACGTTGGAGTCTCCCTTTACTGATGTCTATGTGATCTCTTCATGCTTCTATCCTTCCTCACTCTCTTCGGTCTTTATTCATTCCGGGAATCCTTTCTTCTCTCACTCTCCATTCATCCTCTGACCATTCCTCCCTTCCTGACCTCACTCAGTTCCTCCCTTTGTCTCTCCTTCCCTTGTGTGTGTGTGTGTGTGTGTGTGTGTGTGTGTGTGTGTGTGTGTGTGTGTGTGTGTGTGTGTGTGTGTGTGTGTGTGTGTGTGTGTGTGTGTGAGTGTTTGTACTCACCTATTTGTGTCTGCAGGTTCAAGCACTGACTCTTGGATCCCACCAATCCCGATGTGTGTGTATGTGTGTGTGTTTGTACTCACCTATACTCACCTATTTGTGCTTGCGGGGGTTGTGCTTTGGCTCTTTGGTCCCGCCTCTCAACTGTCAATCAACTGGTGTACAGATTCCTGAGCTTACTGGGCTCTATCATATCTACATTTGAAACTGTGTATGGAGTCAGCCTCCACCACATCACTGCCTAATGCATTCCATCCGTTAACTACTCTGACTCTGAAAAAGTTCCTTCTAACGTCTCTGTGGCTCATGTGGGTACTCAGTTTCCACCTGTGTCCCCTTGTTCGCGTCCCTCCAGTGTTGAATAGTTTATCCTTGTTTACCCGGTCGATTTCTCTGAGAATTTTGTAGGTTGTGATCATGTCTCACCTAACTCTTCAGTCTTCCAGTGTCGTAAGGTGCATTTCCCTCAGCCTTTCCTCGTAACTCATGCCTCTTAGTTCTGGGACTAGTCTAGTGGCATACCTTTGGACTTTTTCCAGCTTCGTCTTGTGCTTGACAAGGTACGGGCTCCATGCTGGGGCCGCATACTCCAGGATTGGTCTTACATATGTGGTGTACAAGATTCTGAATGATTCCTTACACAGGTTCCTGAACGCTGTTCTGATGTTAGCCCGGCTCGCATATGCCGCAGACGTTATTCTTTTTATGTGGGCTTCAGGAGACAGGTTTGGTGTGATATCAACTCCTAGATCTTTCTCTGTCTGTTTCATTAAGTACTTCATCTCCTACTCTTTATCCTGTGTCTGGCCTCCTGTTTTCACTGCCTAGTTTCATTACTTTGCATTGACTCGGGTTGAACTTCAACAGCCATTTGTTGGACCATTCACTCAGTCTGCCTAGGTCATCTTGTAGCCTCCTACTATCGTCCTCAGTTTCAATCCTCCTCATAATTTTTGCATCATCGGCAAACATTGAGAGAAACGATTTTATACCCTCTGGGAGATCATTTACATATATCAGAAACATTATAGGTCCAAGGACTGACCCCTGCGGTACTCCACTCGTAACGTTTCGCCAATCTGACACCTCACCCCCTCACACTGACTCGTTGTCTCCTGTTGCTTAGGTCCTCCTGTATCCTACGGAGTACCTTCCCTTTCACTCCAGCCTGCATCTCCAACTTTTTCACTAGGTAGTTCACTGAGGTGTGTTTGTGTGTGTGTGTGTGTGTGTGTGTGTGTGTGTGTGTGTGTGTGTGTGTGTGTGTGTGTGTGTGTGTGTGTGTGTGTGTGTGTGTGTGTGTGTGTGTGTGTGTGTGTGTGTGTGTGTGTGTGTGTGTGTGTGTGTGTGTGTCTGTATGTGTCTGTGTGTGTGTGTTCCTTCGTGGTTTCACGTCAACTTCCGCTGCGCCTCATCCACATGTACAGGCCATCATCCACCTCTCCCTGCCTCTCATCCACCTCCTTGGCTGGCCTGGGTCAAGACCAGGCTGACTGGACAGTGTGTGACAACATTCCTCGTCGGATAGTGACGTTTCCCGCAGTAATGAGAATACCGCTGTGGAGCTCCGCTTCCAGGAGAGTATTTGGCTCTTTTCTTTGTAGCTGTTTAGTGTATTTTAATAACGCATACTCTCTATTTCCTGTCTGTGCCTCCAGGGTCGAGCTGTTAGCTCTTGGACCCCGCCTCACTAACCATCGGTTGTCTAATATCCTTACTACCGATTTTTTTTATTTTTCCTATCTTTAACATATTTCTTATACACACACACACACACACACACACACACACACACAGACACACACACTCGCCCCCACGGGGGCCTCGTAGCCTGGTGGATAGCGCGCAGGACTCGTAATTCTGTGGCGCGGGTTCGATTCCCGCACGAGGCAGAAACAAATGGGCAAAGTTTCTTTCACCCTAAGTGCCCCTGTTACCTAGCAGTAAATAGGTACCTGGGAGTTAGTCAGCTGTCACGGGCTGCTTCCTGGGGTGTGTGTGATGTGGGAAAAAAAAAAAAAAAAAAAAAAGGTAGTTAGTAAACAGTTGATTGACAGTTGAGAGGCGGGCCGAAAGAGCAAAGCTCAGCCCCCGCAAAAACACAACTAGTAAACACTCACGCCCAGCCTATTAGACCTCGTTTTCACCAAGAATGTAGAAGACATCGAGCAGTTGGAACATGAAATACCACTAGGAGCTAGTGACCATTGTGTCCTAGTCTTTGACTACATGATGGAGCTTAAAATTGTGACCAAAGGACAAGAGGTGCGGGAAAGGAGACTTGATTACAGAAAAGGGGACTACAGAAGGATAAGGGACTACCTGAGGGAAGTGCAGTGGGAGGAAGAACTTAGAGGAAAAACAGTGCAAGGTATGATGAACCAAGTCATATGGAAATGCAAAGAACCTGAAGATAGATTTATTCCAACAATAAAGGAAAAAAGCAGGAGGGAATATAATAACCCATGGTTTAATAGACAGTGTCAGGAAGCAAAGGTGAGAAGCAGGAGGGAGTGGAGGAAGTACAGAAGACAAAGGACAGAGGACAACAGGATTAGATGTAACAGAGCTAGGAACGATTACATTAACATAAGACGAGTGTCGGAAAGAAATTATGAGAATGATATTGCAATCAAGGCGTGAAAGCAACCTAAATTACTACATAGCCATATAAGAAGGAAGATGTCGGTAAATGACCAAGTGACAAGACTGAGGAAAACAGAAGGGGCATATACAGAAAGTGTCTAGGAAATCTGCGAGGCACTGAATGCCAGTTTCCATGGAATGTTCACAACCGAGCCTGAGTGGCTCTCATTTTTAGAAGAGAATACCCTATATGAAAGACTATCAGATATAGAGGTGACAGCAGAGGAGGTAATGAAACAGTTGACAACACTGGATGCAACTAAAGCTGTTGGACCAGACAAAGTATCACCGTGGATACTAAAAGAGGCAGCGCAGGCCCTCAGCGTGAAACTGGCAATGATCTTTAGTGAGTTACTTAGGACGGGAGAATTGCTCATTTGTTGGAAGGAGGAAAATGTCGTACCGATTTTCAAGAAAGGTGATAGGGAGGAGGCACTTAACTACAGACCCGTATCACTGACAAGCATCCCCTGCAAAATACTTGAAAGAATAATTAGGCTAAGACTTGTTGAGCACCTGGAGAGCATTGGGTTTGTAAACAAGCACCAACATGGGTTCTGGACAGGGAAATCATGCTTAACAAACCTTTTAGAATTCTATGACAAAGTAACAAGGATAAGGCAGGACAGAGAAGGCTGTGCAGACTGCATATTTCTTGACTGCCAAAGGGCCTTAGATACAGTACCGCACATGAGACTGCTATAGAAACTTGAGAGGCAGGCATGATTAAGCGGAAAGGTCCTAGCATGGGTGAGGAACTACCTAACAGGAAGGAGCCAGAGGGTAATGGTAAGGGGCGAGAAGTCGGACTGGCGAACAGTAACGAGTCGAGTACCTCAAGGATCGGTGCTGGGACCAATCCTCTTTCTAATTTACGCTAATGATATGTTTACAGGAGTGGAATCATACATGTCAATGTTTGTGGATGACGGAAAATTAATGAGAAGAGTTGTGACAGATGAGGATTGTAGGATCCTTCAAGAGGACTTAAACAGGTTGCAGAGATGGTCAGGGAAATGGCTACTGGAGATCAACACCAGTAAATGTAAAGTTATGGAAATGGGATCAGGTGATAGACGACCAAAAGGACAGTACACAATAAAGGGAAACTGCCTACCTGTAACGATTCGAGAAAGAGACCTGGGAGTGGACGTGACACCTAATCTAACTCCTGAGGCACATATAAATAGGATAACGACAGCAGCGTACTCTACACTGGCGAAAATTAGAACTTCATTCAGAAACCTAAGTGAGGAGGCTTTTAGGGCGCTTTACACTGCCTACGTGAGACCCGTCTTAGAGTATGCCGCGCCGTCATGGAGCTCCCACCTGAAGAAACACATAAGGAAACTAGAGAAGGTTCAGAGGTTTGCGACGAGGCTTGTCCCAGACTTACGAGGGATGGGATATGAAGAACGTTTGAGGGAACTGAACCTTACGACACTAGAGAAAAGAAGGGAGAGAGGAGATATGATAGGAACATATAAAATACTCAGGGGAATTGACAAAGTGGAAATAGATGAAATGTTCACACGTAACAATAACAGAACGAGGGGACATGGGTGGAAACTGGAAACTCAGATGAGTCACAAAGATGTTAGGAAGTTTTCTTTTAGCGTGAGAGTAGTGGAAAAATGGAATGCACTTGGGGAACAGGTTGTGGAAGCAAACTCTATTCATAATTTTAAAATTAGGTATGATAGGGAAATGGGACAGGAGTCATTGCTGTAAACAACCGATAGCTGGAAAGGCGGGATCCAAGAGTCAATGCTCGATCCTGCAAGCACAAATAGGTGAGTATAAATAGGTGTGTACACACACATACACACACATACACACACACACACACACACACACACACACACACACA
>NC_091236.1:18799645-18804645 GCF_040958095.1 Procambarus clarkii
TCTACATTTGAAACTGTGTATGGAGTCAGCATCCATCAAATCACTGCCTAATGCATTCCATTTGTTAACTACTCTGACACAGCAAAACGTCTTTCTAATGTCCCTCTGGCTTCCCCAAACACACACGTGTGTGAGTGTTTGTGTGTATATTTGCCTTTGTGTGTGTTCGTGTGTGTGTGTAGGAACCTAGGATGCATGTTTTATCTCTACGCATATTGTTCACTCTTCGAAAACATATGTACTCCTATGATATGCGCATATCATAAATTTCAAAATCGTCTTTCATGTGTGCATTAAGTCGCATGAAACTCACTATTGCATGTTATACATGATGTGTGGAGGAAACACCCATCATTATCATTGGAACTGACCATATGTTCCATAAGTTTCACGACCACGAGTCACAAAAATTTCCCAACCAGAATAACCTGAAATCCTTACCATTCAACAAGAAGAAATCGACGAAAAAGGTACTTTTACACCACGCACAAAATACGTGAAAAAAATTCCAATCATAGAGTAAGCTTCCCTTTCTCCTGGGAACTTTTCTCGTTAACTCTCCAGAACTTTAATTAAACTCTGCACAGATATATGGTTTTAAGCTATTACAATCCACATTTCTGGACGAGGTGAATTATTGCATTATGCCAATGAATAAATTTCACTTATTAAATGTATGTGGACTATGTTGTTAATCCAGTTCACATTCCCCAAAAAAATCCCTTAACGAAAATTCCCCATTTTTTTAGTTTCATTTAATAAAGTTAAATAAAAAATATATATAACTCAGATCAAGACTTCTGACATAAGCAAATAGAATAGAATGTGACGCACTGGCTGAGCACCACAGGTAAGCTGATACCTACTTTGATAACACCAGAGCCCTTGCCACTTCGCACATGATCATACCCCAAACTTTTCCAGGAGACAAGAAGGCAGACGTAGATCACAGCCATGCTGCCTTTACAAATATTTTATTAAGTGAGGTTTGAGGGTGGTAAGTTATGGTCACCCCAGAAAATGTCATGTTATCGCTATCTCAAGGAGGGTATATCGTCTGATCATGAGGCAAGACTCGGAAAGACGAAAAATCCATTTTCAATCCATTAGCTACCATATTAGGAGTGCAAAATGTCCTTCACTTGACTTGTGAAAAATGTTACCGCCAAAATCACTACGAAATTATGTTTTATGCGGATGTTAGTACATTAGCCAGATGCGAAGGTATGTGTACTTATGTACATCTCTTAAATGAGACTTGTAATCGAGTATTTAGTACTAACTTGGAATTTCTATCCTCATTCTTATTGTAAATTGTTAGACCAACAGACAAAATGTTCCAGTCTTACGGCCGCAGACCCAGACTCTCCAACACAGAACAGATGTGGCTGGCTGCAGTATATTATTCAAAGATTTACAAAATACGTACCATCCATGTAGCTTCTGCTCAAGTACGTCTCTTTAAGAAAGCGCTTCCAAACAAGAGATGCAATTTGTGACCACCTGGTGTATGTTCACTCTGCACGATGGGAACAGGTACCCCGTCAATCTCTCTGAAATATGTCATTAATTAAAATTTATTTGACACCAAATTTGCTACTTAAACACACCAACAGTTCAGCAATTAAAAAAACGTAAACAATTGGCAAATAACACTCGGTTACTATTCAATGAAAGTTTAAAACCTTCTCGCTGCATCGGTAATTGTTCTAAAAAAATCCAGATCAAGCTTTTTATATGTCAAAGTCAATTTTATCGTTTCATGTAAATAAAAAAAAATATTTAAAATATTAAAATAAAATTAACAATAGTAAAAGTAAAATTATTAATAAAAAAATATGAATAATAGATACATTGTATTTCTTTCTCTCATGCTCATTGTTTAGTTCTTCCTTTTATTGTTCTTTTATTCCTCTTTTCATCATCCGCATCATCATCTTTATCATCATTATCCTCACCACAATACCTAACACCATCATCATCATCAACATCATTAACATGTTGATGCTGCTAAATACAGTGGTAGAGTATCCGACTGGCAGAGTTGGGGTCGCAGGTTCGCCCCGCTCCTCTCACAGCCCTGCTGGATTTTCTCATCAACATCATTATTAATATATCATTATTATTATGACGCTTAATATCATTATTAGTATTTTTTCATCATTATTAATTTATTCCCAGAAGCTAAGGAAAATAATTTTTAGGCAGCATAAAACATTAATTCTCTTCACAGTCAACTCAAAAGATGCAATTAGCATGCAAAACATATGTAAAATTTAAATGTTTAGAGCACGAAATGTAAAATAATTTCACAAGTTAAAAATATCACATAACCCTTGGCGAGGAAGTGTGTTGCATTAATATTTTGTGAAGGTAGTTGAGCTCACCTCAAGGATATGCAGAAACATTCGTCGGGAAATATGTGTTGCGGAGGGTAGTGTGTGTGTGTTTGTGTGTGTTTGTGTGTGTGTGTGTGTGTGTGTGTGTGTGTATTCACCTAGTTGTGTTTGCGGGGGTTGAGCTTTGCTCTTTCGGCCCGCCTCTAAACTGTCAATCAACTGTTTACTAACTACTTTTTTTTCCACGCCACTCACCCCACCCCCCCCCCCCCCCCAGGAAGCAGCCCGTGACAGCTGATTAACTCCCAGGTACCTATTTACTGCTAGGTAACAGGGGCATTCAGGGTGAAAGAAACTTTGCACATTTGTTTCTGCCTGGTGCGGGAATCGAACCCGCGCCACAGAATTACGAGTCCTGCGCGCTATCCACCAGGTTACCAGGCCCCTACTGTACTCACCAAGTTGTGTTTGCGCGGGTTGAGCTCTGTCTATTTGGTCCCGCCTCTCAACCGTCAATCAACAGGTGTACAGATTCCTGAGCCTATTGGGCTCTATCATATCTACACTTGAAACTGTGTATGGAGTCAGCCTCCACCACATCACCTCCTAATGCATTCCATTTGTCAACCACTCTGACACTAAAAAAGTTCTTTCTAATATCTCTGTGGCTCAATTTGCAACTGTGTCCCCTAGTGCGTGTGCCCCTTGTGTTAAATAGCCTGTCTTTATATACCCTATCAATTCCCTTGAGAATCTTGAATGTGGTGATCATGTCCCCCCCTAACTCTTCTGTCTTTCAGCGAAGTGAGGTTTAATTCCCGTAGTCTCTCCTCGTAGCTCATACCTCTCAGCTCAGGTACTAGTCTGGTGGCAAACCTTTGAACCTTTTCCAGTTTAGTCTTATCCTTGACTAGATATAGACTCCACGCTGGGGCTGCATACTCCAGGATTGGCCTGACATATGTGGTATACAAAGTTCTGAATGATTCTTTACACAAGTTTCTGAATGCCGTCCGTATGTTGGCCAGCCTGGCATATACCGCTGGTGTTATCCTCTTGATATGTGCTGCAGGAAACAGGTCTGGCGTGATATCAACTCCCATGTCATTTTCTTGGGAGTTGATATTGAAGTTGGGAGCTGGGAGTTTTCACACACTCACACACACACACACACACACACACACACACACACACACACACACACACACACACACACACACACACACACACACACAGGATAGGCTCATGAATCTGTACACCTGTTGATTGACGGTTGAGAGGCGGGACCAAAGAGCCAGAGCTCAACCCCCGCAAACACAACTAGGTGAGTACAACTAGGTGAGTACACACACACACACACACACACACACACACACACACACACACACACACACACACACAGTGTGTGTGTGTGTTTGTGTGTGTGTGTGGTGTGTGTGTATGTGTGTGTTTATTATTTGTATCCTCAGAATCGAGCAATTAGTTGTTGGGCAACCGCCTTTCTATTCAATTTATTTTTCCTATTATATGTCTACTACATATACACTTACACATGCACATATCCCCAGGAAGCTGCCCATAGCAGCTGTCTAACTACCAGGTACCTATTTACTGCTTGGTGAACAGGTGCACCAGGGAGAAAGAAACTGTGCCCATTTCTTTCTGTCTCTGCCGGGATTGATATTGAGCCCTTAAGACTACGACCCCGTAGTGCTGTCCACTCAGCCGCGAGGCCTCCTATGTGAGCGTTGGTGTGTGGAAAATTGAAAACGAACAGTCAGTAAAGCTTATTTGTCAAAATAGCGAGGCTGAAACTTATAACCCATACCAAACGTGTGATATGACGTGAGTTACGACTTGTCATTATTTCTTTATTAGGCCAAGTGTTACCTAATTCAAAGGCATATTTAGGTTAGGCTAATTTGATAACTAATTTTGGTTAAAATTAAAAACATTAAAATCATTCTTCTTTAACTGAGCAAATTCCTTTAGTTACAAATCAATATTGTTAAAAAAAAAACTAACGTTTGAAAATATATTCAAGTTGCTTGGCATCTTTGACAATTTTGCAAGAAATTTGCTTGCAATATCATATGGGGATTAATTAAATATTGGTAATGCCACTACATAGAATCATTCACAATGGCTGTAATTCCAATACCTGTTCTCTAAAATCATGCGTTTGTTAAACATTTTAATTTCAGTAATTTCATTAGAATTACTTGACAATCAGATTCTATTTTTTTTATTAATACATGAGGTACTTCTGCATTAGTGCAGCTACCCTAGACTATATGAAGTGGAGTACAGTGTGTCAAAAAAGCTAACTCAGTGATGCTAAAAAATCCTCATCACACAGGATGGTTAGTCATACAGAGGCATGTGATAGGCAGTTTGCACTGGCAGACTCCGGAAGTATTGTGAGGATATCATCAACAAATGGGTAAATAAGGTAGCAGTGGTAATAATTGGATTCTAGTTATCCAAAGTGGAATCCAAAGTCTACGGACAATAGATGCCATATTTCAATACTAGAACTTTTTGATGACTATGACTGCCCCAACTGCTAGAATAAGTAATCTTAATTTATAAATGTACAGGTGTCTGCCTGCCTGCCTGCCTGCCTGCCTGCCTGCCTGCCTGCCTGTCTGTCCAAGGGCA
>NC_091236.1:18807145-18817145 GCF_040958095.1 Procambarus clarkii
AAGTCCCTGTTAATATGGGAGAACACTGTGTCTATGAACTTAAGGCACAACTCTCCTAAACACGAGAGTGAAGTATACAATTTTAGAACACTTTCCCACCAGGAGACTCGAACCCTCGCCAGCACAGAAGCCTTCCAGCAACTGGCATAACAGGTACGCCTTAACCCACTCCACCACCTGCTCAGACCCCAAAGAGATGGTAATTTTGGAGTATTTATATATTCCAAAGATCACCACCTCCCAAGAGCACTAGAGCAAGTGAGGGGTCATTTATACGTTTATTTCATCAAGTCCCTGTTAATATGGGAGAACACTGTGTCTATGAACTTAAGGCACAACTCTCTTAAACACGAGAGTGAAGTATACAACTTTAGAACACTTTCCCACCAGGAGACTCGAACCCTCGCCAGCACAGAAGCCTTCCAGCAACTGGCATAACAGGTACGCCTTAACCCGCTCCACCACCTGCTCAGACCCCAAAGAGATGGTAATTTCGGAGTATTTATATATTCCAAAGATCACCACCTCCCAAGAGCACTAGAGCAAGTGAGGGGTCATTTATACGTTTATTTCATCAAGTCCCTGTTAATATGGGAGAACACTGTGTCTATGAACTTAAGGCACAACTCTCCTAAACACGAGAGTGAAGTATACAACTTTAGAACACTTTCCCACCAGGAGACTCGAACCCTCGCCAGCACAGAAGCCTTCCAGCAACTGGCATAACAGGTACGCCTTAACCCGCTCCACCACCTGCTCAGACCCCAAAGAGATGGTAATTTCGGAGTATTTATATATTCCAAAGATCACCACCTCCCAAGAGCACTAGAGCAAGTGAGGGGTCATTTATACGTTTATTTCATCAAGTCCCTGTTAATATGGGAGAACACTGTGTCTATGAACTTAAGGCACAACTCTCCTAAACACGAGAGTGAAGTATACAACTTTAGAACACTTTCCCACCAGGAGACTCGAACCCTCGCCAGCACAAAAGCCTTCCAGCAACTGGCATAACAGGTACGCCTTAACCCGCTCCACCACCTGCTCAGACCCCAAAGAGATGGTATTTTCGGAGTATTTATATATTCCAAAGATCACCACCTCCCAAGAGCACTAGAGCAAGTGAGGGGTCATTTATACGTTTATTTCATCAAGTCCCTGTTAATATGGGAGAACACTGTGTCTATGAACTTAAGGCACAACTCTCCTAAACACGAGAGTGAAGTATACAATTTTAGAACACTTTCCCACCAGGAGACTCGAACCCTCGCCAGCACAGAAGCCTTCCAGCAACTGGCATAACAGGTACGCCTTAACCCACTCCACCACCTGCTCAGACCCCAAAGAGATGGTAATTTCGGAGTATTTATATATTCCAAAGATCACCACCTCCCAAGAGCACTAGAGCAAGTGAGGGGTCATTTATACGTTTATTTCATCAAGTCCCTGTTAATATGGGAGAACACTGTGTCTATGAACTTAAGGCACAACTCTCCTAAACACGAGAGTGAAGTATACAACTTTAGAACACTTTCCCACCAGGAGACTCGAACCCTCGCCAGCACAGAAGCCTTCCAGCAACTGGCATAACAGGTACGCCTTAACCCGCTTGGGAGGTGGTGATCTTTGGAATATATAAATACTCCGAAATTACCATCTCTTTGGGGTCTGAGCAGGTGGTGGAGCGGGTTAAGGCGTACCTGTTATGCCAGTTGCTGGAAGGCTTCTGTGCTGGCGAGGGTTCGAGTCTCCTGGTGGGAAAGTGTTCTAAAGTTGTATACTTCACTCTCGTGTTTAGGAGAGTTGTGCCTTAAGTTCATAGACACAGTGTTCTCCCATATTAACAGGGACTTGATGAAATAAACGTATAAATGACCCCTCACTTGCTCTAGTGCTCTTGGGAGGTGGTGATCTTTGGAATATATAAATACTCCGAAATTACCATCTCTTTGGGGTCTGAGCAGGTGGTGGAGCGGGTTAAGGCGTACCTGTTATGCCAGTTGCTGGAAGGCTTCTGTGCTGGCGAGGGTTCGAGTCTCCTGGTGGGAAAGTGTTCTAAAATTGTATACTTCACTCTCGTGTTTAGGAGAGTTGTGCCTAAAGTTCATAGACACAGTGTTCTCCCATATTAACAGGGACTTGATGAAATAAACGTATAAATGACCCCTCACTTGCTCTAGTGCTCTTGGGAGGTGGTGATCTTTGGAATATATAAATACTCCGAAATTACCATCTCTTTGGGGTCTGAGCAGGTGGTGGAGCGGGTTAAGGCGTACCTGTTATGCCAGTTGCTGGAAGGCTTCTGTGCTGGCGAGGGTTCGAGTCTCCTGGTGGGAAAGTGTTCTAAAGTTGTATACTTCACTCTCGTGTTTAGGAGAGTTGTGCCTTAAGTTCATAGACACAGTGTTCTCCCATATTAACAGGGACTTGATGAAATAAACGTATAAATGACCCCTCACTTGCTCTAGTGCTCTTGGGAGGTGGTGATCTTTGGAATATATAAATACTCCGAAATTACCATCTCTTTGGGGTCTGAGCAGGTGGTGGAGTGGGTTAAGGCGTACCTGTTATGCCAGTTGCTGGAAGGCTTCTGTGCTGGCGAGGGTTCGAGTCTCCTGGTGGGAAAGTGTTCTAAAATTGTATACTTCACTCTCGTGTTTAGGAGAGTTGTGCCTTAAGTTCATAGACACAGTGTTCTCCCATATTAACAGGGACTTGATGAAATAAACGTATAAATGACCCCTCACTTGCTCTAGTGCTCTTGGGAGGTGGTGATCTTTGGAATATATAAATACTCCGAAAATACCATCTCTTTGGGGTCTGAGCAGGTGGTGGAGTGGGTTAAGGCGTACCTGTTATGCCAGTTGCTGGAAGGCTTTTGTGCTGGCGAGGGTTCGAGTCTCCTGGTGGGAAAGTGTTCTAAAGTTGTATACTTCACTCTCGTGTTTAGGAGAGTTGTGCCTTAAGTTCATAGACACAGTGTTCTCCCATATTAACAGGGACTTGATGAAATAAACGTATAAATGACCCCTCACTTGCTCTAGTGCTCTTGGGAGGTGGTGATCTTTGGAATATATAAATACTCCGAAATTACCATCTCTTTGGGGTCTGAGCAGGTGGTGGAGCGGGTTAAGGCGTACCTGTTATGCCAGTTGCTGGAAGGCTTCTGTGCTGGCGAGGGTTCGAGTCTCCTGGTGGGAAAGTGTTCTAAAGTTGTATACTTCACTCTCGTGTTTAGGAGAGTTGTGCCTTAAGTTCATAGACACAGTGTTCTCCCATATTAACAGGGACTTGATGAAATAAACGTATAAATGACCCCTCACTTGCTCTAGTGCTCTTGGGAGGTGGTGATCTTTGGAATATATAAATACTCCGAAATTACCATCTCTTTGGGGTCTGAGCAGGTGGTGGAGCGGGTTAAGGCGTACCTGTTATGCCAGTTGCTGGAAGGCTTCTGTGCTGGCGAGGGTTCGAGTCTCCTGGTGGGAAAGTGTTCTAAAGTTGTTTACTTCACTCTCGTGTTTAGGAGAGTTGTGCCTTAAGTTCATAGACACAGTGTTCTCCCATATTAACAGGGACTTGATGAAATAAACGTATAAATGACCCCTCACTTGCTCTAGTGCTCTTGGGAGGTGGTGATCTTTGGAATATATAAATACTCCGAAATTACCATCTCTTTGGGGTCTGAGCAGGTGGTGGAGTGGGTTAAGGCGTACCTGTTATGCCAGTTGCTGGAAGGCTTCTGTGCTGGCGAGGGTTCGAGTCTCCTGGTGGGAAAGTGTTCTAAAATTGTATACTTCACTCTCGTGTTTAGGAGAGTTGTGCCTTAAGTTCATAGACACAGTGTTCTCCCATATTAACAGGGACTTGATGAAATAAACGTATAAATGACCCCTCACTTGCTCTAGTGCTCTTGGGAGGTGGTGATCTTTGGAATATATAAATACTCCGAAATTACCATCTCTTTGGGGTCTGAGCAGGTGGTGGAGCGGGTTAAGGCGTACCTGTTATGCCAGTTGCTGGAAGGCTTCTGTGCTGGCGAGGGTTCGAGTCTCCTGGTGGGAAAGTGTTCTAAAGTTGTATACTTCACTCTCGTGTTTAGGAGAGTTGTGCCTTAAGTTCATAGACACAGTGTTCTCCCATATTAACAGGGACTTGATGAAATAAACGTATAAATGACCCCTCACTTGCTCTAGTGCTCTTGGGAGGTGGTGATCTTTGGAATATATAAATACTCCGAAATTACCATCTCTTTGGGGTCTGAGCAGGTGGTGGAGCGGGTTAAGGCGTACCTGTTATGCCAGTTGCTGGAAGGCTTCTGTGCTGGCGAGGGTTCGAGTCTCCTGGTGGGAAAGTGTTCTAAAGTTGTATACTTCACTCTCGTGTTTAGGAGAGTTGTGCGTTAAGTTCATAGACACAGTGTTCTCCCATATTAACAGGGACTTGATGAAATAAACGTATAAATGACCCCTCACTTGCTCTAGTGCTCTTGGGAGGTGGTGATCTTTGGAATATATAAATACTCCGAAATTACCATCTCTTTGGGGTCTGAGCAGGTGGTGGAGCGGGTTAAGGCGTACCTGTTATGCCAGTTGCTGGAAGGCTTCTGTGCTGGCGAGGGTTCGAGTCTCCTGGTGGGAAAGTGTTCTAAAGTTGTATACTTCACTCTCGTGTTTAGGAGAGTTGTGCCTTAAGTTCATAGACACAGTGTTCTCCCATATTAACAGGGACTTGATGAAATAAACGTATAAATGACCCCTCACTTGCTCTAGTGCTCTTGGGAGGTGGTGATCTTTGGAATATATAAATACTCCGAAATTACCATCTCTTTGGGGTCTGAGCAGGTGGTGGAGCGGGTTAAGGCGTACCTGTTATGCCAGTTGCTGGAAGGCTTCTGTGCTGGCGAGGGTTCGAGTCTCCTGGTGGGAAAGTGTTCTAAAGTTGTTTACTTCACTCTCGTGTTTAGGAGAGTTGTGCCTTAAGTTCATAGACACAGTGTTCTCCCATATTAACAGGGACTTGATGAAATAAACGTATAAATGACCCCTCACTTGCTCTAGTGCTCTTGGGAGGTGGTGATCTTTGGAATATATAAATACTCCGAAATTACCATCTCTTTGGGGTCTGAGCAGGTGGTGGAGCGGGTTAAGGCGTACCTGTTATGCCAGTTGCTGGAAGGCTTCTGTGCTGGCGAGGGTTCGAGTCTCCTGGTGGGAAAGTGTTCTAAAGTTGTATACTTCACTCTCGTGTTTAGGAGAGTTGTGCCTTAAGTTCATAGACACAGTGTTCTCCCATATTAACAGGGACTTGATGAAATAAACGTATAAATGACCCCTCACTTGCTCTAGTGCTCTTGGGAGGTGGTGATCTTTGGAATATATAAATACTCCGAAATTACCATCTCTTTGGGGTCTGAGCAGGTGGTGGAGCGGGTTAAGGCGTACCTGTTATGCCAGTTGCTGGAAGGCTTCTGTGCTGGCGAGGGTTCGAGTCTCCTGGTGGGAAAGTGTTCTAAAGTTGTTTACTTCACTCTCGTGTTTAGGAGAGTTGTGCCTTAAGTTCATAGACACAGTGTTCTCCCATATTAACAGGGACTTGATGAAATAAACGTATAAATGACCCCTCACTTGCTCTAGTGCTCTTGGGAGGTGGTGATCTTTGGAATATATAAATACTCCGAAATTACCATCTCTTTGGGGTCTGAGCAGGTGGTGGAGCGGGTTAAGGCGTACCTGTTATGCCAGTTGCTGGAAGGCTTCTGTGCTGGCGAGGGTTCGAGTCTCCTGGTGGGAAAGTGTTCTAAAGTTGTATACTTCACTCTCGTGTTTAGGAGAGTTGTGCCTTAAGTTCATAGACACAGTGTTCTCCCATATTAACAGGGACTTGATGAAATAAACGTATAAATGACCCCTCACTTGCTCTAGTGCTCTTGGGAGGTGGTGATCTTTGGAATATATAAATACTCCGAAATTACCATCTCTTTGGGGTCTGAGCAGGTGGTGGAGCGGGTTAAGGCGTACCTGTTATGCCAGTTGCTGGAAGGCTTCTGTGCTGGCGAGGGTTCGAGTCTCCTGGTGGGAAAGTGTTCTAAAGTTGTATACTTCACTCTCGTGTTTAGGAGAGTTGTGCGTTAAGTTCATAGACACAGTGTTCTCCCATATTAACAGGGACTTGATGAAATAAACGTATAAATGACCCCTCACTTGCTCTAGTGCTCTTGGGAGGTGGTGATCTTTGGAATATATAAATACTCCGAAATTACCATCTCTTTGGGGTCTGAGCAGGTGGTGGAGCGGGTTAAGGCGTACCTGTTATGCCAGTTGCTGGAAGGCTTCTGTGCTGGCGAGGGTTCGAGTCTCCTGGTGGGAAAGTGTTCTATAGTTGTATACTTCACTCTCGTGTTTAGGAGAGTTGTGCCTTAAGTTCATAGACACAGTGTTCTCCCATCTCTTGTTCTTACCATCTCTTTGGGGTCTGAGCAGGTGGTGGAGCGGGTTAAGGCGTACCTGTTATGCCAGTTGCTGGAAGTTGCTGTTATCAGAAGATAACACAACACCTATACCCCCTATTAGACTATTTTACAGGAACTTCTTTTCCACAGCCCATAAAACGGAGGAAAGGGTCCTGAAAGATATTGTCAGTTGAAACGTTATCCCTACAGACAAAAATCAGAAGATACAACTGGCGATTTACTATAAAACCAGAAAAAACGTTTAGCCTACTCATGAGAAACTCTCCAAACACAAAGCAGAACGCTTTAAAAGAGACCAACGTCGTCTATGCCTTGAAATGCCCTCTTGGGGACTGCAAGCCTAAAAAAAACAGTATATAGGCAAGACAACAACATCTCTTTCCAGGCGTTTAACGATGCATAAACAACAGGGCTCCATTAAGGAACATATAATCTCTTCCCACAACCAAACCATCACCAGAGAAATCTTAGCAAAAAACACAGAAATCATCGATAGATACAGCGATAGCAGGCGGCTTGACATCTGCGAGGCACTACACATCAAGAAGTCAACACCAGCAATCAACAGCCAATTAATGCACAACTATATTCTACCCACTTCAAGACTCCGCTCCAATATAGAAGCATCAAGAAATATGGACCAATAGGCTTTCTACAATTACTTCCATTCAATACCCAGTGTTTCGTGATCTGTCTTGTGTTTGAATTTAATACCCATTCAATATTTAATATTGGGTATTTAATATTGGGTATTTAATACCCAATACAAGCCAGAACACGAAACAATGGGTATTGAAGGTAGGAATGGAAGTAATTACAGAGGGCCTATTAGCCCATATTTCTTGATGCTTCTATATTGGAGCGGAGTCTTGAAGTGGGTAGAATATAGTTGTGCAATAATTGGCTGTTGATTGCTGGTGTTGACTTCTTGATGTGTAGTGCCTCGCAGATGTCAAGCCGCCTGCTATCGCTGTATCTATCGATGATTTCTGTGTTTTTTGCTAAGATTTCTCTGGTGATGGTTTGGTTGTGGGAAGAGATTATATGTTCCTTAATGGAGCCCTGTTGTTTATGCTTCGTTAAACGCTTGAAAGAGATGTTGTTGTCTTGCCTATGTACTGAGTTTTTTGAGGCTTACAATCCCCAAGAGGGCATTTCAAGGCATAGACGACGTTGGTCTCTTTTAAAGCGTTCTGCTTTGTGTCTGGAGTTTCTCATGAGTAGGCTGGCCGTTTTCTTGGTTTTATAGTAAATCGTCAGTTGTATCTTCTGATTTTTGTCTGTAGAGATAACGTTTCAATTAACAATATTTTTCAGGACCCTTTCCTCCGTTTTATGAGCTGTGGAAAAGAAATCCTGTAAAATAGTCTAATAGGGGTATAGGTGTTGTGTTAGTTGTCTCTTCAGAGGTTGCATGGTGTTTCACTTTCCTTCTTATAATGTCTTCAACGAAACCATTGGAGAAGCCGTTGTTGACTAGGACCTGCCTTACCCTACAAAGCTCTTCGTCGACTTGCTTCCATTCTGAGCTGTGGCTGAGAGCACAGTCGACATAAGCGTTAACAACACTCCTCTTGTACCTGTCTGGGCAGTCACTGTTGGCATTTAGGCACATTCCTATGTTTGTTTCCTTAGTGTAGACTGCAGTGTGGAAACCTCCGCTCCTTTCCATGACTGTCACATCTAGAAAGGGAAGCTTCCCATCCTTCTCCATCTCGTAAGTGAAACGCAACACCGAATTCTGCTCAAATGCCTCCTTCAGCTCCTGCAGATATCTGACATCAGGTACCTGTGTAAAAATGTCGTCAACATACCTGCAGTATATTGCCAGTTTCAAGTTCATGTCGACTAAGACTTTTTGCTCGATGGTACCCATGTAGAAGTTCGCAAACAGGACACCTAGAGGAGAACCCATGGCGATCCCATCTACTTGCTTATACATGTGCCCATCCGGGCTCAAGAAGGGTGCCTCTTTAGTACAAGCTTGGAGTAGTTACTACTAATAGTTACTAGAACTATACACACATAATATACATATAATACATATACACACATAATAATAATGAATCCTATACTCTATACTATTACAATCAGGTTGCACTCCAACACCATCAGAACTCTATTATCAGTTTACCAAGTCTACATACACTGTTGCACCATCAGCATGTGAATGCAATAACATATATCAGTATAAATGTTCCTTGATACACAACAATGATCAATCGATCACTCTATCAGTCCTAGAACGCATACATCTGTAGGTAATCCAGCCTACGACTGTGACTCTAAACTTCAGTATAAAACACTCCTTGACGTGAGAATGCAAGCAACCACTCACCTCTCACTGCGTCTTGCACGCTAATGACAACCAAACACTATCAACTCCCTACAAGTAATCCACCAGAACTGCCCTTCCACCTCTGGAAGTTCACTACCCTGATATCTTCAGGTTCTTTCGGGCTTCACTACCAGGATCCTCTGCAGCTCCTCCAGGCTGCTATCATGAAGTTTCCTTGAGCAACTACGGTTCTTCACCCTTCTGCTAGGTTCCTCCACAGCTCTCTTGGCTGCTACACCATGAAGTTTCCTCGAGCAACTATGGTGCTTCACCACCTCTACAGAAACACATGACACTCCTCTTCACTGCTTCTCCTCACAGCTCGAGGTCCTCTCCTCCACTACCTTGGAGTCTCATCAACTACTTCATCTGTGCTGGCTTCGAAGTTCTCAGCAACTTCTTCCCCAAAGACAAACCTGCAACCCATCGACACTCCAATAAAAATGTTTCCCCTTCAACACATAAACAAAAATAATCACACAATATGTTTGCCTCAAACCTCTATCTGTCCTCTACATACAGTGAGAGTGGACTTCCCCGTTTTGGGCGGGTCCATACTCCACCTCGCCTGGCGGGTGGGAGTCACACTGGGAGGGCCCTTCGCCATCACGAGCTGGGCTCCCTCAGTTGCCGGCCAGCGCTCAGAGGAGACGGATGTCGCTCCGTGTTCCTCCCTCTCCACTCTCTTATTTCAGGCTTTCTGCCTTATTAAAACATGTCTAACTTATCAATAAACATTGCTACTCTCGCTGGGCACACGACCAACTACAAGCAATCACTATGAACTGGCGTATATCGTGCTCACCACAGATTGTCTGGTCGAGGGCGCTCCTCCCTCTGACGAAGATTGGTCAGGGCGCTGCCACAGCCCACGATAATGCCTCTGGGCGGTTTAATAAACACTTTTCATCGCCCGGGACTTGAGACCACACGTCCCCAGCTCGATTCCACAGCTGGTACGTCTGCACACTTCTCTTCTCTTCGAGATATATCACTAGGGGTTCCCTTCTGATGGGAGCTCAACGGAGCGCGGCTTTCCCCCTGCGATGTCTGGCCTCAAGTGAGGTCAAAGCCCCTCCAGAAGCGAGCCTCACGCCTCCAGCAAAATGTCCACATCTCCTAGCCAGTCATTTATCTGTTTTCTTCTTCATTGCCCATAATCTTAAATTGTTATACATATCCAAGCAGCT